>NC_057803.1:312248884-312363635 GCF_018294505.1 Triticum aestivum
CAGCAGCAGCGGCGAGCTCCGGCGGCGCGGGTGGCGTGATGCGGGGGCGGCGGCGCGAGATGCAGCACGGGGCGGCATGGAGAGAGAGGCGGCGGCGGCGGCCTATTTATTGGGGCGGGGCGGAGCGCCTTGGGCGAGGGGGCAGCGGTGTCCGGCGGCGTGGCGGTGCCGGACTCCGGGAGGAGTCCCGGTCGCCCACGGGAGGAAGGCGGTGGCGGCGAGCTGGGCTGGGCCGTGGCATGGCTGGTTGGCTGGGCCGGCCCAGTTCGGCGGAAAGACAAAAGTTTTTTTTTAAACATTTCCAGACAAACATAATCATAAAAACAAAAATAAAAGAAAAATTTTATATAGGCATATAATGATTATATCAAAATTTTCAGAAAAAGATTTTCTACACGGTGAACATTTTCCTAGCATTAAATAAAATACACACAAACTCTAATAATTCAAAGAGTGCTACTAGTCTATTAAAATCCAACAAAAATCATTTTAAAAATACCAAAATGATTTCAAATTAATTTTTCTCCAATTTTCTAATGCAGGGAATCATGTTACCCTAATTTCCATATAGTTTATTTTTGGAGAAAAATAATTTGAATAAAACTCAAATAAATAATAATTTGAATAAAACTCAAATAAATCCAAATTGAAAATTAATTCCAAAAGGACTTGAAATTGATCCTTTGAAACTCCCAACTCATATTTCAAAATTTGAAGAAGTCATTTTATCTTCTCTCGTGAAAATCATTGAGTTGCATAAAGTTTCTGAAGTGGAAAATATTTCCCAATGGAATTCAAATATTTTTCAAACACCCTTTTCATTTTAAATGGAAGAAGTCATGTCATCTTCTCTCTAGGGTTTTGTGTTGAAAAGAATTTGAATTCATGGAGATCATAAAAGCAAATATGAAAGTTTGGGAAAGTCCTTTTATTCCCTCTCATTTAACTTTCAAAGAGTTTCAATTCACTCACTTTCAGTCAATCAATCAAACAATCAATCAAATCTATCTATTTATTATAACATTCCAAAATTTAGAATTTTGGGATGTTACAAGCACCGTGCGGGGCCGTCCCTTGGCAACTTGGGTTACATTGGCTCCCGTACGCTTAGCTTATCCGGTGTGCCATGAGAACGAGATATGTGCAGCTCCTATCGGGATTTGTCGGCACAACGGGTGGTCTTGCTGGATTTGTTTTACCATAGTCGAGATGTCTTGTAACCGGGATTCCGAGTCTGATCGGGTTGTCTTGGGAGAAGGAATATCCTTCGTTATCCGTGAGAGCTTGTGATGGGCTAAGTTGGGACACCCCTGCAGGGTTTTGAACTTTTGAAAGTCGTGCTCGCGGTTATGGGAAGATGGGAATTTGTTAATGTCCGGTTGTAGAAAACCTGACACTTAACTTAATTAAAATGGATCAACAGCGTGTGTAGCCGTGATGGTCTCTTTTCGGCGGAGTCCGGGAAGAGAACACGTTCTCGGGTTATGCTTGAACGTAGGTTGTTCTAGGATCACTTCTTGATCATAGATACTCGACCGTGCCTTGCCTTTCTCTTCTCGCTCTCATTTGCGTATGTTAGCCACCATATATGCTAGTGCTTGCTGCAGTTCCACCTCATACCTTTTCCCTACCTATAAGCTTAAATAGTCTTGATCGTGAGGGTGTGAGATTGCTGAGTCCCCGTGACTCACAGATTACTTCAAAACCAGGTGGAGGGACTGATGATACCGCTCCAGGAGATACGACTGAGCTCAAGTGGGAGTTTGATGAGGACTCAGGACGATACTACATTTACTTTCCAGACGATCAGTAGTGGAGCCCAGTTGGGGCGATCGGGGACATTATGCATCTGGGGTTGTCTTTATTTTGGTTCCGTAGTCAGACCTTGATTGTATCTGGTTGATTGTAATGATATATTTATGTATTGTGTGACGTGGCAATTGTAAGCCAACTATGTAGCTCTTTCCTTATTCAGTACATGGGATGTGTAAAGATTACCCCTCTTGCAACATTGCTTACAATGCGGTTATGCCTCTAAGTCGTGCTCCAACACGTGGGAGATATAGCCGCATTGTGGGCGTTACAAGTTGGTATCAGAGCCTTCCCCGACTTAGGATCCCCCTGCTTGATCGAATCGTTGGCATTGTTGAGTCTAGAAAAATGTTTTGAGTCTTTTAGAATTATATATATCGGAGAGTTGGATTCTTTTTACTCCCTGTTCCTTTATCGCTCTGGCGAGGCATCCTGACATAGAGTTTTGACTCTTCTCTTCTCAAATTTCACTAATTTTTTTAGGATCACGCGGGTATCTTGGAATCGTTTCGATGGCTTTGTGACAAGAACATTGTTCTTGGTGCCTCCTGACATTTAGGGGTTGTGGCAGTGTCCCAGGGAGTTGAGCTCCGAGGTGTTGTCGTCACAATTTTATCGTTGCAGTTCTGGAATACCTGAGTTTCGCCGACATAGAAAATCTCTTTTATGTAGTTGTTGGTGAGATAACCTCGACGCCACCTAGTACTGGGGCGGGAGTTCGGGAGTATTGCCATAACTCGTATAACAGATGCTTTTCGAAGGTTGAGGTAAATGATTTCCAAAGGTTTCTTGGTTATGTGTTGAAGGATGGATACAGCTAGATGTAGGATTTGCTAGCTTTGGGTGAGATATTATGCTTCCCCAGTATCCCCAACACCTGATTGCATAACCGGGAAAATTTCGGGAGTTTCATAGCTGGGAATTCATGTAGCTCTAGTATTTCTTCCGCGGATATTTGGTTTGTGATTGGGTAATCCTTACCAAGTATTTGTTCATGTCTGTACCTTGTTGTTTTATTCATCTACCTCTATCTAAGTGGCTTCTCAATTTATGGAAGTGTGACCATTTAATTTGGAATGCATTCATTCATTCTTGTTCGAATGTTAAGGCTATGTGTTGCAATTTTCGGTCCATTTGATTCAGCTTGAATATATGTCTTTCAAGATGCTAATGGATGTCACCCTCTTTAGGATGGCTCCTCCAACGCATCAGAGTCCTAAACCGCCGCCACCACCTCCACCTCTGGAGGCATGGCAAGCTGTGATGGCTGCTACCAACGCCAACATGCAGCTGATCATGCAACTCTTGCAAGAGCGTAACCAAGGAAATCAAGGCCATGGAAACAATCAGAATCAGTTTGCTACACTCAACCAGTTCCTCGCAAACCAGCCAAAGACCTTTAGTAACTGTGTCGAGGCAATAGACGCTGATGATTGGCTCGTGGATATCTGCAAACATTTCGAGTGCAGCAACGTCAGGCCCGAGGACTTTGTCAAGTTTGCTTCGTTCCAACTCAAAGACCAAGCTGCAGAGTGGTATCAGCAATACAAAGATTCCAGAGGAGGTCGTGTGATTACCTGGGATGAATTCCGCCAAGACTTCAAAGCTCACCACATTCCTCAGAGTGTTGTTGAGAGCAAGCGTGAGGAGTTCCGCACTCTGAAGCAAGGCAGGTTGTCTGTTTACCAGTATAACATCATGTTTCAGAAGCTCGCTCGTTTCGCTAAGCAAGACGTCCCTGACGAGAAGAGCATGATTTATCAGTTCAGACGTGGCCTCAAAGAAGATCTACAACTAGCTCTCGTGCTTTTTGAGCCGAAGAAGTACGATGAGTTCTACAACATGACACTGAAGCAAGAAACTGCTCATCTCAAGTGCGATGCTTACAAGAAATGAGCTAGGGATGCAACTCCTTCTTCCTTAACTCAAGTGGCAACTAAGCAGCAAAAGTATTGGTTACCTCCTCCTCCGTTCCATCAGCCTTATTAGTAGAAGAGCAAAGGTGGCAATGGATCTTCCCACCCACCCAACCCAGGCTTTCAGAACAAGACTTCATCTCATGCTCCAAGATCAAGTGCTCTGTATCACCGTCCGCTTTCAAAGGTCACGTGCAACAAGTGTCAGCAGAAGGTCACTATGCCAACAAATGCTTCAACCAGAGGCGTCTTCCTCCTCCTCCTCCTTTGAGATCTGCTAGCACCACAGTGGTCAAGCATAATCCCAAGTTTGCAAAGGTCAACATGATGAACGCAACTCAGGTAGAGGACTCGTCAGAAGTTATCATGGGTAACTTTCTAGTTAACTCTACTCCTGCAAAAGTCCTTTTTGATACTGGTGCATCGCATTGTTTCATGTCAACATCATTTGTTTCAAAGCATGACTTCGTTTCAGAAATGTTGGGTAAACCTATGGGAGTGGTTTCTCCGGCCAAGTCTATGAGGGCTACCACGATGGTCCCGGATGTTACTATCACAATGGGCGGCTATAAGTTTCTGTCTTCTCCAATGGTCCTTGGTGACTCGGATATTGATCTTATTCTCGGAATGGACTGGCTTTCTAAGCACAAGGCTCAGCTTGATTGTGCTGCCAGGCAGATTCAATTGACACATTCGTCTGAGGATGTAATCGTCTTTGCCTCTCGTGATGATACCATTTGACTGTTTTCTCTCAATGAGAAGGGCGAGTTGGATGCCATCTCTCAGATTCCAGTCGTTTGTGAATATCAAGACGTCTTTCCAGAAGAGCTTCCAGGAATGCCTCCTCACCGGCCAGTTGAATTCGTCATCGATCTTGAGCCTGGCACGGAACCTGTTTGCAAACGTCCTTACAAGCTTCGACCTGAAGAGTTGAAGGAGCTGAAGAAACAACTCTATATTCAAGAGCGTATGGGTCTCATCCGACCAAGTTCTTCTCCATGGGGTTGTGGTGTTCTTTTTGTCAAGAAGAAGGATGGAACAGACCGACTTTGTGTCGACTACCGTCCATTGAACAAGAAGACCATAAAGAACAAGTACCCACTTCCCAACATCAATGAGCTTTTCGA
Organism: Triticum aestivum; assembly: GCF_018294505.1. NCBI lineage: Eukaryota > Viridiplantae > Streptophyta > Magnoliopsida > Poales > Poaceae > Triticum > Triticum aestivum. Next base: position 312,253,740 of record NC_057803.1, read on the forward strand.
ATAACTCAAAGGTGCTCAAGTATTCTCCAAGCTTGACCTCCATATGGGCTATCACCAGATTCACATTCATGAAGAAGATATCCCCAAGATAACATTCAGAACAAGCTATGGTTCATATGAATACACTGTCATGTCTTTCGGCCTTGTCAACGCTCCTCCAACATTCTCTCGCATGATGAACTTCATCTTCAACCCCTACACAAATTACTTCGTCTTGGTCTATCTCGATGACATTTTGGTCTTTTCCAAGAACAAGGAGGATCATGCCAAGCACTTGAGATTGGTGCTAGACAAACTCAGGGAACATTAGTTCTATGCGAAGTTTTCAAAGTGCGAGTTTTGGCTCGATAAGGTTCTCTACCTTGGGCATATCATCTCCGCCAAGGGCATAGCTGTGAATCCTGAGAAGTTGTCTGCAATTGTGAATTGGGAACCTCCTCAGAATGTGAAGCAACTCCGCAGCTTCCTGGGGCTCACAAGCTATTGTCGAAGGTTCGTTGAGAACTTCTCTAAGATCGCGAAGCCTCTTTCCAACCTTCTCCAGAAGCATGTGAAGTATGTCTGGTCGCCTGAATGTGACATCGCTTTCAACACCCTCAAAGAGAAGTTAGTCACTGCTCCAGTTCTGACTCCTCCTGATGAATCCAAACCATTCGAGGTTTTCTGTGATGCTTCCCTTCAAGGTCTCGGTGCAGTGTTGATGCAAGAGAAGAAAGTTGTGGCCTACACCTCTTTCCAGTTGAAGCCCAACGAAAATAACTACCTCACTCATGACCTTGAGTTGGCGGTAGTTGTCCATGCTCTTTTAACATGAAGACATCTCTTTTTGGGAAGAAAAGTGGACATCTTCACTGATCATAAGAGCCTCAAGTACATCTTCACTCAGCCAAACCTCAACCTCAGGCAGACTCATTGGGTCGAAATGATTCAAGAGTATAATCCGAGTATTGAATATACTCCAGGCAAGGCCAATGTTATTGCTGACGCATTGAGCAGGAAGGCTTACTGCAACAGTTTGATTCTCAAGCCTTACCAACCAGAGCTTTGTGAAGCTTTCCACAAACTTAATCTTCAAGTTGTTCCTCAAGGATTCCTTGCCAACCTCCAAGTCTCTCCTACTTTGGAAGATTAGATTCATGAGGCTCAACTTCTTGATGCCATGGTGAAGAAGGTGAAGATTGGGATCACCAAGAGCCAACCCAAGCACAAGTGCTATCGCCTTGATGATAAGGATACTCTATTCTTCGAGGATCGAATTGTTGTTCCTAAGGGTGACCTTCGTAAAGTCATTATGAATGAGGCGCACAATTTACTCCTATCTATTCACCCTAGAAGTACAAAGATGTACCATGACCTCAAGCAGTCGTAATGGTGGACTCGAATGAAACGCGAGATTGATCAGTTCGTGAATGAATGCGATGTCTGCAGAAGAGTGAAAGCAAAACAACAACGGCCAGTTGGTCTCCTCCAACCTCTTGCTATTCCAGAATGGAAGTTTGACCATATTGAGATGGACTTCGTGACTGGATTTCCCAAGTCCAAGCGTGGCAATGATGCTATCTTCGTTGTTATCGACAAGCTCACTAAAGTGGCTCATTTTCTTCCTATCAAAGAATCTATCACATCAGTTCAGTTGGCAGAGCTATATACCTCTAGGATTGTCTCCTTGCACGGCATTTCGCAGTTGATATCTTCAGATCGTGGAAGCATCTTCACTTCTAAGTTCTGGGATTCCTTCCAGAAGGCTATGGGCACTAGCATTCGGTTCAGCACAACCTTTCATCCTCAAACTAGTGGCCAAGTCGAGCGAGTAAATCAAATTCTTGAAGATATGCTCAGGGCATGCGTCATTTCTTTTGGTATGAAGTGGGAAGATTGTCTTCCATATGCTGAGTTCTCCTACAACAACAGCTTACAAGCGAGTTCGGGCAAGGCCCCATTCGATATTCTCTATGGTAGAAAGTGTCGTACTCCTCTTAATTGGTTAGAGACTGGTGAACGCCAACTTCTTGGCAATGACTTGATCACAGAGGCTGAAGAAATGTGCAAAGTCATTCGTGAAAATCTCAAAGCCGCGCAATCGCGCCAGAAGAGTTACTATGATAGCAAGCATCTTGACTTGGCTTTCGAGATCGGAGACCATGTCTACCTCCGCGTCTCTCCAATGAAAGGTACTCATCGCTTCTGTATCAAAGGGAAGCTTGCCCCTAGATACGTGGGTCCTTTCAAGATCATTGGCAAAAGAGGCGATCTCGCCTATCAAGTTGAGCTTCCATCCAACTTTGCAAATGTGCACGACGTGTTTCACGTGTCTCAGCTTCGCAAGTGTTTCAAGACTCCTGACCGCACCATCAACTTTGAAGAGAATGATCTCCAAGAAGACATGTCTTATCATGAGCATCCTGTTGCTATTCTTGAAGAAACTGAGCGTAAGACTCACAACAAGTCTATCAAATTCCTGAAAGTGAAGTGGTCACACCATTCCGACCATGAAGCCACCTGGGAACGCGAGGACCACCTTCGTTCTGAGTACCCGTAGTTTTTCCAGTCCTAGATCTCGGGACGAGATCCTTTCGTAGTGGTGGAGTGTTGTAACCAAGGTTGTTAGAATCGCGATTCTGTTATACGATTCTACGACTTTACGATCCAAACTTACCCATCTGATTCTACGATTTTAGTTCATAAAATCTATGTTTCTACGATCCTGGTAGTGAAGATTCTACGATTTATGATTCTACCATCAAAGCTCCGATCCGATTCGAAATCGCGATTCTGACAACCTTGGTTGTAACGCCCCATATGTAACCTGCCATATTTGTATTCCAACTCTTGCCATTTCTGGCACTAAGTTATGATATTTCCTCGTTGTCGGGTTTTTGTCTTCGTGTTGCTTTTGTCTTTGTCATGCATCTCATATCATGTCATCATGTGCATCGCATTTGCATACGTGTTCGTCTCATGCATCCGAGCATTTTCCCCGTTGTCCATTTTGCATTCCGGCGCTCCTATGTCCTTCGGTGTCCCCTTTTACCTCTTTTCGTGTGTGGGTGTTAAACGTTTTCGGATTGGACCGAGACTTGCCAAGCGGCCTTTTTTTACTACCGGTAGACCGCCTGTCAAGTTTCGTACCATTTGGACTTCGTTCGATATTCCAACGGTTAACCGAGGAACCATAAAGGCCTCATGTGTGTTGCAGCCCAACACCTCTCCAATGTGGCCCAAAACCCACCAAAACCCCCTCCATCATCTCGGTCGTTGGATCACAATCGTGTGGCCGCAAACCGTGCTCAATTTGGAGACTCCTTGCTCCTCATATGTATAAAAAGGCACCTCCACCAAAAATTCCGGATCATTTCAACCCTAGACCTAGTCTCCTTCCACCTCCCGCCACCGGACGCGTCCGCTTCGGGCCGGACACATCTGATCGCTGCTGCCCGACGAATCCCGAGCCGCCACGTGGCCCACCGCCAGCCCGGGCAGCCTGAATCGGGCCCATGAAGCCCATCCGCGCCGCCCAGTCGCCTCCCCGCCGCCCGCGCCTCCCACGCCACCTTCGCTGCCCGCCGCGCCACCCGCCTTCGGTTGCCGCGCGCCAGCTCGCCGTCCGCCACCAGCACACCAGTGATCGCCGCCTCCGCCGCCAGGTCGCCGCTCCTCCTCACGGTCGTCGTGCCCGCGGTCCTCTTCCTCGCCGACGCGCCGCCCCGACCCCACATCCGGCCGGCCCCGCCCGTTCCGGCCATCTCCTTCCACTCCGGCGCATTTCCGGCGAAGCCCCGATGAACCTCGTCGACCGTGCCCGATCTGGATCCGCCGCTACGGTAAACCCAAGGGGTTGACTTTTTGCCTCAGTTTGCATTATTTCAGCGTATTTCATCATGCCATAACTTTGCACCCGTGGCCCCGTTTTGGGCGTGTAGCATATCAAATTGTTCGTCTCGACATGTACTTCATTTCATTCCACTACACCATGTTCATTTGAGTTCATCTTGATGCTCTAAATGCTGTTGCAAGAGTGCTATGTAATGTTAGTTCCAGATTCTTAACAGATATTGGACATTTGTCATATTTGCCATGTTAAATGTGTGCCTCCTATGAACTTGAGCCCTACATGTGTTTTGTTGTATGCCATGCCATCTTTACAGGGTTGTATGCCATGTACTTTTGTGATCAATGTGGTGACTAGCACAAGCATGCAAAGTAGCTCTCGTAATGTTGCTGATTTCAGGGACTTAGAAATCTTCTAAGTCTTCTCCCTGATAATATTTTTATGCCGTGTATTCTTGTTGCTACAGGGTGATCCATGCCTCTTTTGAGCATGTTCAGTAAGGGTGATTTTGCGATATTGTTATGCTCTATCCATCCATGTCTTTGTTTGCAATTATGGAGTGCCCTAGCATGACTCAAGCTTGCTCTACTTTTTCTATAAAATGTTCCTGGCAGATTGTTTACATGTTAAGCAATTTTGCCGAGGTTGTTATAGTTTATCCGTGCATGCTATGAGTGTGTTCTTGTGATGGTTAGCTTATTCATCATGTCTACTTGCTGGGTGTATGCTTAGTTTGTCATGCAATGCCTTGTGGTGAGTGCATCGAGCTCGCAAACATGCCTATGTAAATCAGTTTTTCCATGTTCCAGTTTTCTGCTAAGTCTGAATCTGTTAACGAAACTTGCTATGTTTACATGGTTGCCATTGTATTTTCTAATTCCTTTTGGCTTATGGTCAGTAAGGGACTTTTGTGATATTCTTTGTGTAGTTTCATGCCATGCCTTGCTTTGCCATGATATGTTCCTGTAGCATGTTGTTATCTTTCTCTGAACATTGCTTCCTGATGTTAATTCCAGTCATGTTGCTTATTTCACCATGTCAGGAACCTGATATCTTTTGCACTTTTGCCATGCTTGTTTGAACCTGCTATTGAGTGAATTAGCCGTAGCTCAGTGTTCATAGTTTTTCAAGCATCTTGAGTGGATCACTGACATGTGCTTTGTTGCTATGTTAGAGTGCAGTAGCTTGTTGTTCTTGATGCACTTAGATGGCCTCGTGCTGTTAATCGCAGCTTTGTGCCATTATTGTTTTGCTTGCCATTTGCAAACCGTGCTTCCGATTCCGGTGATCTTTATATTGATTTCGACCGAAATCAACTCATCTTTCCAGCGGCACTCTTTGTTTTCTAAGTTGAGGCCTGGTTCAATCTTTCCTTTCCGAAACATGCATATGCATTGCATATCACATCCCGCATATCATGCCATGTTTTGCATCATGTTGCTTGCGCATTGCAACATGGTTGATTGTGTTCCCCTTTTCTTGTGTTCTTGCTTTGGGTAGAGCCGGGAGACGAGTACGTGATTGAGGAACCCGTTGAGTACGCTTACGAGGATCAAGCTAACGTCAACTCGGAGAACTTTGCAAGCAAGATGACCATACCCTCGAAATCACTTTTATCTTTCCTTGCTAGATGCTCGCTCTATTGCTATGCCTATGCTATGATACCTACCACATGCTTCATCATGCCTCCCATATTGCCATGTCAAACCACTAACCCACCTTGTCCTAGCAAACTGTTGTTTGGCTATGTTACCGCTTTGCTCAGCCCCTCTTATAGCGTTGCTAGTTGCATGTGAAGATTGGAGTTTGTTCCGTGTTGGAACATGTTTATTGTTGGGATATCACTATTATATTTTGTCTACTTTAATGCATCTATATACTTGGTAAAGGATGGAAGGCTCGGCCTTATGCCTGGTATTTTGTTCCACTCTTGCCGCCCTAGTTTCCGTCATACTGGTGTTATGTTCCTTGATTTTGCGTTCCTTACACAGTTGGGTTATAATGGGAACCCCTTGACAGTTCGCCTTGAATAAAACTCCTCCAGCAAGGCCCAACCTTGGTTTTACCATTTGCCACCTAGCCTTTTTCCCTTGGGTTTCGCGGACTCAAGGGTCATATTTATTTTAACCCCCGGGCCAGTGCTCCTTTGGGTGTTGGTCCAACCTAGAGCACTGTGCGGGGCCGTCCCTTGGCAACTTGGGTTACGTTGGCTCCCGTATGCCTAGCTTATCCAGTGTGCCATGAGAACGAGATATGTGCAGCTCCTATCGGGATTTGTCGTCACAACGGGTGGTCTTGCTAGACTTGTTTTACCATTTTCGAGATATCTTGTAACCGGGATTCCGAGTCTGATCGAGTTGTCTTGGGAGAAGGAATATCCTTCATTGACCATGAGAGCTTGTGATGGGCTAAGTTGGGACACCCCTGCAGGGTTTTGAACTTTCGAAAGTTGTGCCCGCGGTTATGGGCAGATGGGAATTTGTTAATGTCCGGTTGTAGAAAACCTAAAACTTAACTTTATTAAAATGGATCAACAGCGTGTGTAGCTGTGATGGTCTCTTTTCGGCGGAGTCCGGGAAGAGAACATGGTCTCGGGTTATGCTTGAACGTAGGTTGTTCTAGGATCACTTCTTGATCATAGATACTCGACCATGCCTTGCCTTTCTCTTCTCGCTCTCATTTGTGTATGTTAGCCACCATATATGCTAGTGCTTGCTGTAGTTCCACCTCATACCTTTTCCCTACATATAAGCTTAAATATTCTTGATCGCGAGGGTGTGAGATTGCTGAGTCCCCGTGACTCACAGATTACTTCAAAACCAGATGCAGGGACTGATGATACCGCTCCAGGAGATACGTCTGAGCTCAAGTGGGAGTTCGATGAGGACTCAGGACGATACTACGTTTCCTTTCCAGACGATCAGTAGTGGAGCCCAGTTGGGGCGATCGGGGACATTATGCATTGGGGGTTGTCTTTATTTTGGTTCCGTAGTCGGACCTTGATTATATCTGGATGATTGTAATGATATATTTATGTATTGTGTGACGTGGCGATTGTAAGCCAACTATGTACCTCTTTCCTTATTCCGTACATGGGATGTGTAAAGATTACCCCTCTTGCGACATTGCTTACAATGCGGTTATGCCTCTAAGTCGTTCTCTGACACGTGGGAGATATAGCCGCATCGTGGGCATTACATGGAGGCCGTGCGCAGCGCTGACCCGAGGGGTGGGCTATGATGTAGTAGGCACGAGGCCCTGTGTACCGAGTCGCCCGTTTGGTGACCCGGGAACCCTGTACACATCATTCTGGGCCGTATGTGGAAACCTCGGCCGGACTCCATGCGGATGGAACCTCAATAGGCGATAAACCTGGACTAGGGACTTCTGTGGTTAGTCAGGTCATGGCCGACACCATCGCTGGGCTTCCGGTTGAAGGTTGCCGAGTACATGTCATGTAAACAGCGATAAGTGGTGAGAGTGTGTGTGAAGAAGTACACCCCCGCAGGGTTAACATCATCTAGTCGAATAGCTGTATCTGCGGTAAAGGACTTCTGGGTTGCCTATACAGTTCATAGACAAGTGAAAGTGGATACTCTAAAATGCGCAAGATAAGCGTGAGTGCTATGGATGGCATTCTCATAGGGAGACGGGAGCAGATCCATAGTGGTGTATTGATTGGTGAAAATATGTGGATTTGTGTGTGCCAGCTCAAAAGAGTTACTTGCAGTCGTAGTTTAGGATAGCACCGAGTCAAAGCTGGCTTGCTGCAATTAAACTCCACCACCCCCTTTGTTGATACTAATGCATATGTAGCTAGTTCTGATGTAAGTCTTGTTGGGTACATTTGTACTCACCTTTGCTTAATTTATGTTTGCAGACAGACTTCAGTCTGCTAGTAGTTCTGCGTGGACTGATAACCCACAAGTATAGGGGATCGCAACAGTTTTCGAGGGTAGAGTATAAAACCCAAATTTATTGATTCGACACAAGGGGAGCCAAAGAATATTCTCAAGTATTAGCAGCTGAGTTGTCAATTCAACCACACCTGGAAACTTACTATCTGCAGCAAAGTATTTAGTAGCAAAGTAATATGATAGTAGTGGTAACGGTAGCAAAAGTAATGTTTTTGGTATTTTGTAGTGATGATAGCAATATGAACGGAAAAGTAAATAAGCGAAGAACAATATATGGAAAGCTCGTAGGCAATGGATCGGTGATGGAGAATTATGCCGGATGCAGTTCATCATGTAACAATCATAACCTAGGGTGACACAGAACTAGCTCCAGTTCATCAATGTAATGTATGCATGTATTCCGAATATAGTCATACGTGCTTATGGAAAAGAACTTGCATGACATATTTTGTCCTACCCTCCCGTGGCAGCGGGGTCCTAATTGAAACTAAGGGATATTAAGGCCTCATTTTAATAGAGTACCGGACCAAAGCATTAACACATAGTGAATACATGAACTCCTCAAACTACGGTCATCACCAATAAGTATCCTGATTATTGTCACTTCGGGGTTAACGAATCATAACACATAAAAGGTGACTATAGACTTGCAAGGTAGGATCAAGAACTATCATATATTGATGAAAACATAATAGGTTCAGATCTGAAATCATGGCACTCGGGCCCTAGTGACAAGCATTAAGCATAGCAAAGTCATAGCAACATCAATCTCATAACAAAGTGGATACTAGGGATCAAACCCTAACAAAACTAACTCGATTACATGATAGATCTCATCCAACCCATCACCGTCCAGCTAGCCTATGATAGAATTATTCACGCAAGGTGGTGAGCATCATGAAATTGGTGATGGAGGATGGTTGATGATGACGATGGCGACGGATTCCCCTCTCCGGAGCCCCGAATGGACTCCAAATCAGCCCTCACGGGAGGTTTTAGGGCTTGGCGACGGCTCCGTATCGTAAAACGCGATGAATCATTCTCTCTGATATTTTTTCTCCCCGACAACAAATATATAGAGTTGGAGTTGAGGTCGGAGGAGCTCTAGGGGGCCCACGAGGTAGGGGGCGCGCCCTAGGGGGGCAGGCGCGCCCCCCACCCTCGTGGACATGTGGTGGCCCCCCTGGTCTTCATCTTTTGCAAGGATTTTTTTATTATTTCCGAATAGATATTCCGTGAAGTTTCAGGTCATTCTGAGAACTTTTGTTTCTGCACATAAATAACACCATAGCAATTCTGCTGAAAACAACGTCAGTCCGGGTTAGTTCCATTCAAATCATGCAAGTTAGAGTCCAAAACAGGGGCAAAAGTGTTTGGAAAAGTAGAGACGATGGAGATGTATCAACTCCCCCAAGATTAAACCTTTGCTTGTCCTCAAGCAATTCAGTTGATAAACTGAAAGTGATAAAGAAAAACTTTTACAAACTCTGTTTGCTCTTGTTGTTGTAAATATGTAAATCCAGCATTCAAGTTTTCAGCAAAGATTATGACTAAACACATTCACAATAATGCTTAGGTCTCAAGTTTACTCATATCAATGGCATAATCAACTAGCGAGCAATAATAATAAATCTCGGATGACAACACTTTCTCAAAACAATCATAATATGATATAACAAGACGGTATCTCGCTAGCCCTTTCTGAGACCGCAAAACATAAATGCAGAGCACCTTTAAAGATCAAGGACTGACTAGACATTGTAATTCATGGTAAAAGAGATCCAGTCAAGTCATACTCAATGTAAACTAATAGTAATGAATGCAAATGACAGCGGTGCTCTCCAACTGGTGCTTTTTAATAAGAAGATGATGACTCAACGTGAAAGTAAATAGATAGGCCCTTCGCAGAGGGAAGCAGGGATTTGCAGAGGTGCCAGAGCTCGGTTTTGAAATAGAGATGAATAATATTTTGAGCGGTATACTTTCATTGTCAACATAACAACCAAGAGATGGCAATATCTTCCATGCTACACACATTATAGGCGGTTCCCAAACAGAATGGTAAAGTTTATACTCCCCCTCCACCAACACGCATCAATCCATGGCTTGCTCGAAACAACGAGTGCCTCCAACTAACAAGAGTCCCAGGGGGAGTTTTGTTTGCAATTATTTTGATTTCATTTGCATAAAGCATGGGACTGGGCATCCCGGTGACCAGCCACTTTCTCGTGAGTGAGGAGCGGAGTCCACTCCTCTTGAGAATAACCCGCCTAACATGGAAGATACGGACAGCCCTAGTTGATACATGAGCTATTCGAGCATACAAAACAGGATATTTATTTGAAGGTTTAGAGTTTGGCACATACAAATTTACTTGGAACGGCAGGTAGATACCATATATAGGTAGGTATGGTGGACTCATATGGAATAACTTTGGGGTTTATGGAGTTGGATGCACAAGCAGTATTCCTGCTTAGTACATGTGAAGGCTAGCAAAAGACTAGGAAGCGACCAGCTAGAGAGCGACAACAGTCATGAACATGCATTAAATATAATCAACACCGAATGCAAGCATGAGTAGGATATAATCCACCATGAACATAAATATCGTGAAGGCTATGTTGATTTTGTTTCAACTACATGCGTGAACATGCGCCAAGTCAAGTCACTTAAATCATTCATAGGAGGATACCACCCTATCATACCACATCACAACCATTTTAATAGCATGTTGGCACGCAAGGTAAATCATTATAAGCTCCTAGCTAATCAAGCATGACACAAGAAACTATGATCTCTAGTTGTCATTGCAAACATGTTTATTCATAATATGCTGAATCAGGAACGATGAACTAATCATATTTACAAAAACAAAACAGGTCGAGTTCATACCAGCTTTTCTCATCTCAGTCAGTCCATCATATATCGTCATAATTGCCTTTCACTTGCACGACCGAACAATGTGAATAATTATAATAGTGCATGTGCATTGGACTAAGCTGGAATCTGCAAGCATTCAATAAACAGGAGAAGACAAGGCAATACGGGCTCTTTTGTCAGATTAACAATAATGCATATAAGAGCCACTTCAACAATTCAATTATGATCTTCTCCTATCGACCCCCAAAGAAAAGAAAACAAATAAAACTATTTACGCGGGAAAGCTCCCAACAAGCAAAAGAAGAACAGGAAATCTTTTTGGGTTTTCTTTTTAATTACTACTACAAGCATGGAAAGTAAACTTAATTGAAAGCTACAACTAATTTTTTTGTTTTTCTTAAGGTTTATAAAACACACAAGAAGAGAGCATAAAAAGGAAATAAACTAGCATGGATGATACAATGAAAAAGTATGAGCACCGACATCTAGCAATGAGTGTGTGAACATGAATATAATGAGCTTAGGCTTTTGGCCTAAGTTGGTCTATGGCCACGGTTGGCCTGGCTGATATCCATAGTAATAGTTGGGGTCGTACTGCGAAGAGGAAGACTCTAACTGCCACTGGTTGGCAATCATTTCCGGATCCCAATGGTAATTAGACTGTCGTGGAGGATCAATTTGTGGTTTCGGCTCTGGCTCTGTGGCTGATGTAGGGTTCTGATAGGCGTGAATAGCCTCTAACGGAACAAGGTACTGGCCTGCAGATAAATCAAAAAAGGAAGGAGCAGGCAGGGTAATAGTCTCAGGATGATGTTTATCAAAGAACAATTTGTATTTAAGCTCCCCTTCCCTATTCTTAACAATAAAATGGTGTGCTACCATACTCTTATAATCTAAATAAACACGAGGCAACAATTTTTCTTCCTTCTCATAATGCCTAATAGGTATGTTAAAATGTGCAGCTAGGCGTGAAGCATAGATGCCTCCAAAGATGGGGCCCTTTGTACGGTTCAGACTTAACCGTTTAGCAATAATACCGCCCATACTAACAAAGTTATCACTGAATAAACCGTGGAACAAAATAATAATATCAAGAACACCAAGGTTCCACAGTTTCCATGAAGAATTAAGCAATGGCTAGCAAATATTGCAAAATAGCGTAAAACAGGAAAATGTATGCTAGTGATTCATGCATTGGAAACCTTCCTCGTTTCCCCTACAATGATGGTATCAATAAACCCATCCACATCACTGCGATGTGGTTTCTCTGTCGTGCCCTCTAAAGGGACCAAACAAACCCAACAAAAATCATAAAGTGACATCTCCTTATGCTCATCATATAAATAAAACTCCACCATAGGTGGTGAGCTCCTAGAATGGAAATGAAAGTTTTGCACAAAGATATTTGTGAGTAAGAGATACTAGTCGCATTGGTCGTGGAGGAAAGCGGTGAGGCCTGCATTCTCAGCCAATTCATAAAAATCTTCATAAATCCTGGCTGCTCTCAAGAAATCATCGGAAGGCCATTCACACGACCGAACCTCCGTGGTGCGAGGCAGATTATATTTCGGCTTCTGTGCCTTTTCCTTCGAGCTTCGGCTCGATGAGCCCCTCAAAAGTCTCTTCATTATTTTCTGAAAAATTATGAAATTTTTAGTAACTTCAAAATAAAAGTAAACCAAACTCAACAAAATTGATAGCAACTACTCCTACAAGTGCCTAGAGCCTATATCATGCATCAAAACTACTTTTGACCATATAAATTTGACATGCAAGATCAAGAACAGGGTCACCTAGGCAGCATAAATTTGCAATGAATAAAGCACTAGAACAAAAACTAGTTGGACCAATGGAGGAGTCACACATAGCAAGGAACAATCTCCCCAAGCAGTTTTGTGAGAGGTGCTTTGAGCAAGGAGATTGAAAATGGCAGCAAAATGAGCTTGGACTCGGGTATGAACTGGATATTCGTGTTTGCGGGAGGAAGAATGAGTGTGTGGGTGCAAGGATAAGTGGAGGAGGGCCACCGTGGGCCCACGAGGCAGGGTGCGCGCCCAGGGGTAGGGCGCGCCCCTGACCCTCGTGGCCAAGTGCGAGCTCCTCCTGCTGTGTTCTCAGTGCCAAATATTCTCAAATATTCTAGAAAAAATCATATTTAAATTTCAGTGCATTTGGAGAACTTCTATTTTCGGGGTATTTTTATATTGCACGGATAATCAGATCACAGACAAAAAACACTATTTTTATTTTATTTTATATAAATAACAGAAAGTAAAAGGAGGGTACAGAAGGTTGTGCCTTCTAGTTTCATCCATCTCATGCTCATCAAAAGGAATCCACTAACAAGGTTGATCAAGTCTTGTTAACGAACTCATTCTGAATAACATGGAACCGGAGAAATTTCGAATAACACTATGTTACCTCAATGGGGATATGCACATCCCCAATAATAAGAATATTATATTTCTTCTTGACAGTAGGAAGAGGAAATTCAAAACCTCCAAATATAATCGACGGAATTTTTCCAATAGAGTTGATACTATGAACTTGAGGTTGTTTCCTCGGAAAGTGTACCATATGCTCATTACCATTAACATGAAAAGTGACATTGCCTTTAGTGCAATCAATAACAGCCCCTACAGTATTCAAAAAGGGTCTTCCAAGAATAGTAGACATACTATCGTCCTCGGGAATATCAAGAATAACAAAGTCTGTTAAAATAGTAATGTTTGCAACTACAACAGGCACATCCTCACAAATACCGACAGGTATAGCAGTTGATTTATCAGCCATTTGCAAAGATATTTCAGTAGGTGTCAACTTATTCAAATCAAGTCTACGATATAAAGAGAGAGGCATAACACTAACACCGGCTCCAAGATCACATAAAGCAGTTTTAATATAGTTTCTTTTAATGGAGCATGGTATAGTGGGTACTCCTAGATCTCCTAGTTTCTTAGGTATTCCACCTTTAAAAGTATAATTAGCAAGCATGGTGGGAATTTCAGCTTCCGGTATCTTTCTCTTATTTGTAACAATATCTTTGATGTACTTAGCATAAGGATTCATTTTAAGCATATCAGTTAATCTCATACGCAAAAAGATATGTCTAATCATTTCAACAAAGCGCTCAAAATCCTCATCATCCTTTTTCTTGGATGGTTTGGGAGGAAAAGGCATAGGTTTCTGAACCCATGGTTCTCTTTCTTTACCGTGTTTCCTAGCAACAAAGTCTTTCTTATCATAATGTTGATTCTTTGATTGTGGGTTATCAAGATCAACAGCAGGTTCAATTTCTATATCATTATCATTACTAGGTTGAGCATCATCATGGACATTATCATTGACATTATCACTAGTTTCAGGTTCATTACCAGATTTTGTTTCAGCATCAGAAATAGAGATATCATTTGGATTCTCAGGTGTTTCAACAACATGTTCACTAGAAGCATGCAAAGTCCTATCATTTTTCTTTTTCTTTCTTTTAGAAGGACTAGGTGCATCTATATTATTTCTCTAAGAATCTTGCTCAATTCTCTTAAGATGGCCTTCAGGATACAAAGGTTCCTGAGTCATTTTACCACCTCTAGTCATAACTCTAACAACATTATCATTATTCTTACTATTCAATTCATTGAGCAAATCATTTTGAGCCTTAAGTACTTGTTCTACTTGAGTGGTAACCATAGAAGCTGTTTACTAATAAGTTTAAGTTCACCTTTAACATTAGCCATATAATGACCCAAGTGTTCAAGCATATTTGAATTGTATTTCAATTGTCTACCAAAATAAGCATTCAAGTCTTCTTGCTTAACCATAAATTTATCAAACTCATCTAAGCATGGGCTAGCAAACTTAGTAAATGGGATTTCAGCTTTATCATATCTATAGAGAGAATTTACCTTTACTACCTGTGTCGGGTTATCAAGACCATGAGTTTCTTCAATAGGTAATGGATTAAGATCATATGTTTCTTCAACAGGCGGTAAATTAAGACCATGTATTTCTTCAATAGGAGGTAAATTCTTAACATCTTCAACTTTAATACCTTTTTCTTTCATAGATTTCTTTGCCTCTTGCATATCTTCAGGACTGAGAAATAGAATACCCCTCTTCTTTGGAGTTGGTTTAGGAATAGGCTCAGGAGTTGTCCAATTATTTTCATTTGTCAACATATTATTCAATAGAATTTCAGCTTCATCCGGCGTTCTTTCCCTGAAAACAGAACCAGCACAACTATCGAGGTAATCTCTGGAGGCATCGGTTAGTCCATTATAAAAGATATCAAGTATTTCATTTTTCTTAAGAGGATGATCAGGCAAATCATTGAGTAACTTGAGAAGCCTCCCCCAAGCTTGTGGGAGACTCTCTTATTCAATTTGCACAAAATTATATATATCCCTTAAAGCAGCTTGTTTCTTATGAGCAGGGAAATATTTAGGAGAGAAGTAATAAATCATATCCTGGGGACTACGCACACAACCAGGATCAAGAGAATTAAACCATATCTTAGCATCACCCTTTAAGGAGAACGAAAATATTTTAAGGATATAAAAGTAACGAGTTCTCTCATCAGTAGTAAACAGGGTGGCTATATCATTTAATTTAGTAAGATGTGCCACAATAGTTTCAGATTCATAGCCATGAAAAGGATCAGATTCAACCAAAGTAATTATATCAGGAGCAACAGAGAATTCATAATCCTTATAAGTAACAAAGATAGGTGAGTAGCAAAAGCAGGGCCAGGTTTCATTCTAACATTAAGAGTTTGTTGCTTCCATTTAGCTAATAACCTCTTGAGCTCGTATCTATCGTTGCAAGCTAAAATAGCTAAAGAAGCTTCTCTATCAAAAACACAACCCTCAGGAATAACAGGTGAGTCTTCATCATCACTTTCATCAATATTATCAGATTCAATATTTTCATTCTCTCTAACCCTAGCAAGTTGTTCATCAAGAAATTCACCAAGTGGCACAGTAGTATCAAGCACAGAAGTAGTTTCATCATAAGTATCATGTATAGCAGAAGTGGCATCATCAATAACATGCGACATATCAGAACGAATATCAGAAGCAGGTTTAGGTGTCGCAAGCTTACTCAAAACCGAAGGTGAATCAAGTGCAGAGCTAGATGTCAGTTCCTTACCTCCCCTCGTAGTTGAGGGATAAATCTTGGTTCTTGGTCTTTCAAGTTCTTCATAATGATAAGCAGATATAAATCCCAAGTGACTCAAAGAATAGAGCTATGCTCCCCGGCAACGGCGCCAGAAAATAGTCTTGATAACCCACAAGTATAGGGGATCGCAACAGTTTTTGAGGGTAGAGTATTCAACCCAAATTTACTGATTCGACACAAGGGGAGCCAAAGAATATTCTCAAGTATTAGCAGCTGAGTTGTCAATTCAACCACACCTGGAAACTTAATATCTACAGCAAAGTATTTAGTAGCAAAGTAATATGATAGTAGTGGTAACGGTAGCAAAAGTAATGTTTTTGATATTTTGTAGTGATGATAGCAATAGCAGCGGAAAAGTAAATAAGCAAAGAACAATATATGGAAAGCTCGTAGGCAACGGATCGGTGATGGAGAATTATGCCAGATGCAGTTCATCATGTAACAATCATAACCTAGGGTGACACAGAACTAGCTCCAGTTCATCAATGTAATGCAGGCATGTATTCCGAATATAGTCATACGTGCTTATGGAAAAGAACTTGCATGACATCTTTCATCCTACCCTCCCGTGGAAGCGGGGTCCTAATGGAAACTAAGGGATATTAAGGCCTCCTTTTAATAGAGTACCGGACAAAAGCATTAACACATAGTGAATACATGAACTCCTCAAACTACGATCATCACCGGCAAGTATCCTGATTATTGTCACTTCGGGGTTAACGGATCATAACACATAATAGGTGACTATAGACTTGCAAGATAGGATCAAGAACTCTCATATATTTATGAAAACATAATAGGTTCAGATCTGAAATCATGGCACTCGGTCCCTAGTGACAATCATTAAGCATAGCAAAGTCATAGCAACATCAATCTCAGAACATAGTGGATACTAGGGATCAAACCGTAACAAAACTAACTCGATTACATGATAGATCTCATCCAACCCATCACCGTCCAGCAAGCCTATGATGGAATTACTCACGCACGACGGTGAGCATCATGAAATTGGTGATGGAGGATGGTTGATGATGACGATGGCGACGGATTCCCCTCTCCGGAGCCCGAACGGACTCCAGATCAGCCCTCCCGAGAGGTTTTAGGGCTTGGCAGTGGCTCTGTATCGTAAAGCGTGATGAATCCTTCTCTCTGATTTTTTTCTCCCCGAAAGCAAATATATAGAGTTGGAGTTGAGGTTGGGGGAGCTCCAGGGGGCCCATGAGGTAGGGGGCATGCCATAGGGGGGCAGGCGCGCCCCCACCCTCGTGGACAGGTGGTGGGCCCCCTGGTCTTCATCTTTTGCAAGGATTTTTATTATTTATAAATAGATGTTCCGTGAAGTTTAAGGTCATTCCGAGAACTTTTGTTTCTACACATAAATAACACCATAGCAATTCTGCTGAAAACAGCGTCAGTCCGTTAGTTCCATTCAAATCATGCAAGTTAGAGTCCAAAACAAGGGCAAAAGTGTTTGGAAAAGTAGATACGATGGAGACGTATCATGGACTTCGACGTTTAGCTTGTTACCTCAGCTACGATCTTGTGCCCTCGGCAGGGTCTTGTAGATAGTCAGGCTTCTCGGTCTTTTTCATTTGTAGTTGTCTGTACTCAGACAAGTTATGCTTCCGCATGTGCTTGTTGCTTGTATGACTTGAATATTGGGTCATCAGACCCATGTTTGTAATATCTGACTCCTCGGAGCCTAATGAATAAATACTTTGAGTCATAGAGTTTTGTTGTGATGCCATCTTGTATTTGCACATATCGAGCATATTGTGTGTATGTTATTGAAATGCTTGGTATGTGTGGGATCCAACAACCTAGTAGTTTATTCTTGGTAGCCTCTCTTATGGGGAAATGTCTCCTAGTGCTTCCACTGAGCCATTGTATCTTGCTACTGCTCCGGAACACTTAGGCTAGCTGGCATGTGTCCTTGTTCGTTCCTATGTCTGTCCCTTCGGGGAAATGTCACCCATTGGTCCTTTAAGTCCTTGTAGCTTGCTATGACTTGGGTTCATATGTTATTGACCGTCATGTTCGTTGTTGGGTCATGTATGCATGTCCCTATAAGTTAGTGCCACTTTGGGTTCACGACTAGTCATGTCGGCCCAAGTTCTTTGTCATATGGATGCTAGCGATACTATCATATACGTGAGCCAAAAGGCACAAATGATCCTGGGCCAGGTAAGGTGGCACCCATGGGAATACCCTGCGTGAGGCTGCAAAGTGATATGATGTGTTACATGCTAGATCGGTGTGACTTAGGATCGGGGTCCTGACAGCAGATGTCCTAGCGCAAGGACTTAGTCGTGGAGCCATCGCAACTAGGTTAGCTTGAAGGGGTTAAACGGGACAAAGGACACAGAGAATTTACCCAGGTTCGACCCCTCTCAACGAGGTAAAAGCCTACTCCTACTTTGTGTTGTCTTGCTAGGGTTTCGATTACCAGGGAGCGAATACGCTTGACCTAGCTCTCGATTGTTTGTTACTTGAGTTAACCCGCCGCCAGGTCACCCCTCTATATACACAGGTTGATGCCCGACGGCTTACAGAGTCCCGGCCAGCTCACACACAACGTGTCCGGATCGGTAACTAACTAAGCTTGCCTTACAATACAAGTTATACATGCGGCGGTTCATCCTCTTGGGCCTCAAGTCGCCTCTAGGTCTTGGGTCGTCAATGTGCCTGCTATGATTCACCATCTTCATTGATAAGTCGCCATTGGTATGACCCGACCCCTCTTGGGCAGTTCATACCCAGTAGTTATATCCCCAACATTAGGCCCAAGTTTATTTGAACCTGTTCATATCAATCTCCAATACCCGACTTGTCAAAATCTTGCATCGTTCATTTGATAAACTTGGCTGTAACTCGCCATGATGTTAGCTCACAGAATCTTCTTAACCTGTCATGACGTCATTTAGTATTAACTTCGCACGAGGCCTAGAACATCTTAATTGATCCTTATATTAATAAACATCCCGAAAATCAAGGCGTCCGCATAGGCACATGATGATTTCGGCCTCCTCGATTCCCGCGCATGCTTTACATTCATCTTCTTATAAATAGGGTTGGGGGTCTTTTCCATTCTCCCCCTCGCATCCTTGTCTTCGTCTTCCTCCTTTAGTATACCACGCACGTGCTTGATCTCCACTCCCATCGACCTAGTCCGCTGCATCACTCTGACTGGACCAGGGAACGCCGGCGCGCGACCGCTGCCCATCAGCATCGTAAGTCTTACCCCCCAAGCCTCAGATCTGCATTAGGGTTTTCTTTGTTCCTCGCGATTCTTCTCCATTCTTCGTTTTATCCTTTAGCTCAAGTAGATTTTTGATCTGAACAGGGTATGAAACTCGTGCGGTAGTAGTTTAGCATTCGTCTTTATCATTAGAATATCTTCTCTCCATAGAAAATCTCATCCGATCACACAAAATTTTCTGCTGCCGCCACCTTAGGATTATAATTTATCTCATTTTTCGAATAGTTGTAGATCCAAAATTATAGCTCCAGTATGTAAAATCTATTCGTCCGTTACATAACAGAATTTTTTCATTGATAGATTTGACACACCATAATCACCATGGCGGCTTATACCATAAACCGTGACCCGACATACATCATTAGGCCCCATTTAAGCCGCCATTCTATGCCTCATAAATTCAATAATCGGGCAATATCCTCCCGGCTTAACCATGCTTGCTTATTTATCCTCATAATTCAGCCTCCCTAGTTTTAGTATTTACTTCATTTTCTGAACTGATGTAGATCCATATCCATTAGCTCTCCACGTTGTTTAAACAATAATTTGTAACCCGCCAGGTACCTGCCAGTTCACTCATGTCTCGAATTGTCTTATTTAGGCAGTGCACCCCAATCATGACTAAGACAATTACGTCATGCAACTGGATCCCGTCCATCGTCACAGATGAAATGCTTCAGGAATATGTCAAAATCGACTTTTTACCAACGAAGAATGTCATTCACTAGCGTGCTCCCAAGCCAGATGAAGTCAAACCTCAGCCGCAGGAGAAAGAGATCATTGTTTTCACCGATCACATGAACCGGGGCTTCTCACCGCCCGGGTCAAAATTCTTGCGTGATGTTCTGCATTTCTTTCAACTTCATCCTCAAGACATCGGACCCAACTCTGTATCAAATATCTGCAATTTCCATTTCTTTTGCTAAGTATATCTTCAAGAGGAACCCAGTGTCAAACTTTTCAGAGAGTATTTTTATTTGAACCGCCAGAATGAGTTTACTGATGGACCTAGCTTAGAACTTGGCGTAATCTCCATTTAGCGGCGAAGAGACGCCATCTTCCCTTATGCCCAGCTTCCAAGCCACCCCAAGGACTGGAATTAGACCTGGTTCTATTGCCAGGATACTTCTCCTGCTGACGAAAATCCTTTGCCGGGTTTCCGTGAACAACGGCTCAGCCCAAGGCACCCTCTCCCCGAATGGCTCATCACTGCTGAAAGAGCCAAACTTATGCCTGCCTTTTCAAAGGTTAGAGCTTTATTGGCCAATGGATTGACTGGTATCGACCTGGTCCGTTGCTGGGTGGCTTGGAGGATCATACCTTTGAGCCGCCGGCCTGGTTTAATGTGCACATATAATGGTGATGCCAAAGATCCGCTGCGCTACAGCTCAACACGTTTGACTGATAAAGAAATTAATGATATGACAAAAACCCTTCTCAATGAAAGCTTGGAGAGCTGCAGCAAAGTGGGTCTGAATCCCTTCTGTACACTCAACCCGACACCGGATGTAAGTCTGTCCGGTTCATCATTTTCACTTTATTGTTCATATAACTATGCAAATCTCCAACCTTTATTGTAAACTTTGCAGGCTGGATCCGCTTTTTGGAAAAGGAAATATGATGAGAAAGCCGCCAAGAAAGCCAGGGCTAAGACTAAAGCCCTGAAGAAGAATAAAAATAAATCCACTGCCTCTGATATGTTAACCCTGGATGAAGATGATGAGTCGAAGGTAGACCTTGATTCCCTTGGCCCTTTTTTCAACTATCTTATTTACACTGATTGCTATCAGGATGACGCGGAAACCAGCCAGGTGAGTGATGAAGAGGTAACTATTATTTCCTCCGACTCAGAGCCTTTGCCAAAATAGAAAATTCGAGGAGTGATCCGGAAAGTAAGGTTTTCTCACCCTTTAGCTCACTTGGATCCCAACTTTATTTTGAAGCAACAACAACATGAGAACCGACATAGAACTCAGACCAGTGGAGGCGGAGAGCTTTCCTCCGGTTTACCTAACACACCAGCCCCACGCAAATGCTGAAATGAGGTGCTTCAAAATTCCAACTCTGTTTATCCCATGGCAGGTCTTATTCGTCAACCACTTAATCCTCCCGACTCAAATTATCAGGGGACCTCTCACTCTTCGTCTGGCAATTCATCTCAGACTCAGCTTCCGGCTTTCAAGACTGCCCCTGGGTACAAACTGTCTTTGTTTTTTCACATCTCTGTACTTATACTGAACTTTTCAATCCTTTTGAGTGGAATAGCAAAGCCTATCAAAAAGGCTAAAATAAACAAGCCAACAGAAGACCCCAAGACTCAAGAACCGGCAAAGCAAGCACCAAATTCTGAAGCCTCCATACAACACCCGGAGGAGCTTGCTGATGACCTGCCACTAGAAAATCCTAGTGCCTTTGTTGAACATATAATTGGCGATCCTTTGGGTGCTAAACCGCCAAACCCAATCAAGCCTTAAGAACCAAACACTAAAGAAGTTCTGATCACCGGCACCAGTTTTCAAGAACCGAGGAATGATGTTGCTCTAGCAAACCATTCTGCCAAGGAGGAACTGATCGAGAAACGCAAGGTCAAATTTGACATGGCCAATTATTCACATGTGAACATTAATGAAATCCTCTCCGGCCACCTCAGCCAAGTGCACCACAACCGTGATCTGGAGATTGACATGGTCAAACACATGCACTAGAAATATGAGGTATCAACTTTTGCCTTGTCTATAAGATATATTCCTTCAGCCCCCAAGTCTACTGAATATGATAGAATAAACTATACTGTAGACTTTTAGATAGCCTTTAGATATGTATCAAAAATCAAAACCTATAGCCCCCAAGGGCCGGCTTAAACTTATGAAGGTAAGCCGAGACTTTCATATAACAAGAATCAACTTTGCACCGTTAGCCCCCAAGGGCCCGCTTAAACTTATGAATTTTAAGCCGGTACTTTCATATAACAAGGATCGACTTTGCACTTATTGCCCCTAAGGGCCGGTTTAGTCATCATGAATAAACCTGTAATTATCACTGTAACTGCTTCCCAAAGAAACTTTCTGCATCCATTAGCCCCCAAGTGCCAAGTGCTATTGCTTGCAAAGGGCTTGGGACCTATCACTGTTACTTCTTCAGAAAGAAACTTTATGCACCCATTAGCCCCCCAAGTGCCAAGTGCTATTGCTTGCAAAGGGCTTGGGACATTTCTTTGTACAATACTATATGATAACTGTGCATACTTGTTTCGATCTTCTACTTGCAGGAAGCATCCAGTCAATTTCAGTCTGAGTTGACCGATTTAAAAACCTGGCTTGAAACACAAGAAACTGAGACCCGGATGGCTGACTCCAAGTTCAAGTTTAGCTTGGATGAAAAAGAGAAGCTTAAAACTGAGTTTAATGCTGAGAAAGCCACCTAGGCTGAAGAGAAGGCTGCCCTGATACAGAGGACTGAAAAAGCCGAAGCCTCTTTGGAGGAAGTCACCACAGAACTTACTAGCTTGAAGCGCCATATCACACAGATGACCTCTGCTGTTTTTGGTAAGACCTTAACATTGTAATGACTTTCCACCCTCCATTTTATAAGCCACCTAGTAACTTAATCATAATGTGTTATGCAGGCCCCAGGAGCAGCAATCTTGGCAAAGAGGTGCTGATAAAACTCAAGGCGGTTTACACGCTAGTAGAGTAGCTATATACTGGTGCCCAGCGCACACTAGCCACCATCTCCCCAACCAATCAAGCACCATCTCTTCTCAACGATGTCCTAAGCAAACTTTCTGTCCTGCTTGCTAGAATTTAAGAGATCTAGCGGTCAGCTGCCAGAGCCGGTGCCATTACGGCTTTAAGCCGGGCGAAGGCATGGCATGCTGAATTAGATCCGGCCGAGCTAGCCACTGGCTGCCCCAGCTTCAAAGACGATGGGTCTCCCTTTGAGAAGAAATATTTTTCTGCTTGTGTGAATGAGATACGTCCATTAGCGAGCCTGATTGCTGAAGAAACATATCTATCCAAATATCATGCAGCTTATACCGTGGAAAACCAGAAAATTCCCACGCTGGCTTACAAGATTGTGGAACTTATCCCTCCAATTCGTAAGCATACTTTTGCCCCTGAAATCGATCCGTCTGAGCTTATCGATGACGAAGCTAAATTTCAAGCTTTGACTGGCATCAATTGGTCATCACCTAACTTCCAAGCGATGGAGGGAGAAGAAGAACCGGCATGGGATGACCCGGAAGCTTCATACCATCAAGACCAGGAGAATTGATCTGTTGGGCGGCTCATAATCTGCATCATCAGATATTGCCTAAAAAACACTTAATCATTTGGGCTCACAGTGCCATGTAATAGGCTAGTTAAACAATGATCCGCCGTGCCCTCGTGCACGTTTTATTTGCATAACACTGTCGATCTGTCATTTGAAGATCTTCCACTTATGCTTATAATATCATCAATTATGCAGACCAAGCTTATCATCTTTCCCTGCACCTAAGTAGATAACAAGTGCCCTGGCGGTTTACCCCCGGGCGGGTCACAATACCCCATATAAAAACCACTGATGACTAATTAGTCCATAACTAGGGCCGGTTGATCAAAAACCTCATATAATTACAATAAAATAAATATCATACCTGTGATATTTGTTCATACTGCCGGCTTATCATGCGTCATGCAGTAAGGGTAACAGCCCAAAGATTGAGAGCACAACGCCCTGTTCAATTTATTCATACCGCCGACTTTCAACGCCATATGCAGCAAGGGGTAACATCCCATAGCTTAGAGCCAGTACTCCAAGCACATAATCACCATACACCGGCGACTTAAAGTCCAAAGCTAGGCCGGGTTAACAAAATGCCAGATAGATTCATATATGAACCATTAAGGCAACATGGCCCTAATCAGTTTTTTCCAACCATATATCAATATTACAACAAAAGATGTATCTCAAAAAATATTTAAAGCAAATATAAATCAGAAAAATAAGGCATTCATAGGCTGCCAAGACTCAATGTCAAGTTCTATTCACGGGCCGCACAACCGCTGAGTTAAACCTTAATTCAAACCTGTAAGCCGGACCTCACATGACCAATCGCCTGTTTTAACCTTGATAAATTCAGGGTCTTTATAAGATTTATTGTCAAGAGTACGACGAGTCATTCTAGGATTACCTAGTCGGAGTGGCACGCAAACAAAGGCAGGTTAACCTAGATTTTTGGTGAACGTCCAAGCCTATTACAAGGGACAACAAAGCTCTTATTGATTAACAGGAGCCCCCAAGTAATATTTCATTCTAGATGTATAAGCCGGATTATAGGGTAGTCATAGCTATGCTCAATGAGCAGGAAGCCCCCAAGTATTTTGTAATCATGGCGCAGAAGCCGGATCAAGAGGGTAGTCATAGCTATGCTCAATAAGCAGGAAGCCCCAGAGTGATCGTATGAAGTGACAATAAAGACTCATATTCTCAGAAATGAAACAACAGAGGCCCTGAATTATTAGGGATGCCGGCTTTATTTTATTCATCATAATATATACATTGACAAAATATGTACATCACAAGAGCTGGTGGCTCAGGTGTAATAAGGCCGAAGATGAGCAAATATTCCACGGCCGACGGGTCTCCTCCTCCGACGTGCGTGAGTTCTTGTGGTCTCGAACATCGATAAAGTAGTATGACCCGTTGTTTAGATTTTTGCCGACCACAAAGGGACCTTCCCAAGGTGGGGATAGCTTGTGCATGTCAGTTTGATGCTGAATGAGCTGGAGCACCAAATCTCCTTCTTGAAAGGTCCTGGTTTTAACCCAACGGCTATGATAACGACGCAGATCTTGCTGGTAAATCGCTTAACGAGCTGCACACAGTCGCACTCCTCACCCAACAGGTCAAGAGTATCCTGACATGCTTTTTCATTATCAGCTTCAACATAAGCCGCCGCACGGGGCTAATCATGACGGATGTCACTAGGGAGAAACGCCTCTGCTCCGTAAACCAGAAAGAAAGGCGTGTAACTCGTAGATTTGTTGGGGGTAGTTTTGATACTCCATAACACTGAGGGTAATTCCTTCACCCAACAACCCGGCGTCCTCCACAAAGGGACCATAAGTCGGGGTTTGATGCCTCTCAAAATTTCTTGGTTGGCTCTTTCAGCTTGGCCATTGGACTGGCGGTGAGCCACTGATGATACATCAAGACGAATATGCTCTTGTTGACAAAATTCTTTCATAGCACCCTTGGATAGATCAGTGCCATTATTAGTTATAATGCTGTGAGGAAAGCCAAACCGGAAAATCACCTTTTTGATGAACTAAACCGCTGTTGCTGCGTCACACTTACTGACCGGCTCTGCCTCAACCCACTTTGTGAATTTGTCAACCGCCACCAAAAGGTGAGTCTTTCTGTCTTTGGACCTTCTGAAAGGTCCAACCATATCTAGCCCCCAGACTGCAAACGACCAAGTAATTGGAATCGTCCTCAATTCTTGAGCCGGCACATGACCTCGTCGTGAAAATTTCTGACAACCATCACATTTACTGACCAAATCCTCTACATCATCATGACCCGTCAGCCAATAAACCCCATGATGGAAAGCCTTAGCTATGAGGGACTTAGAGCCGACATGATGTCCATAATCCCCTTCATGAATCTCTAGTAGAATCTCATGGCCTTCCTCAGGAGAAACACAACATTGAAACACCCCTGTGACACTGCAGTGATGTAGATCTGTATTGACAATAGTCATTGACTTAGACCGCCGGGTTATCTGCCTGGCAAAAGTTTCATCTTCAGGTAACTCGCCCCGGGTCATATAAGCCAAATATGGAACTGTCCAATCAGGAATAACATGAAGAGCTACCACCAATTGCGCCTCCGGGTCAGGAATAGCAAGATCCTCCTCCGTAGGCAGTTTGACTGAAGGGTTATGCAGAATATCAAGGAAAACATTAGGTGGCACCGGCTTACGCTTGGACCCTAGCTGGCTCAAAGCATCAGCAACCTCATTTTTCCTACGATCAACATGTTCCACTTGATAGCCTTTGAAATGACCAGCAATAGCATCAACCTCTTGGCGGTAAGCCGCCATAAGTGGGTCTTTAGAATCCCAAGTGCCTGAAACTTGTCGAGCCAACAAATCTGAGTCACCAAAGCACATCACCCGGCTTAGATTCATCTCCTTAGCCATCCAAAGACCATGGAGCAAGGCTTCATACTCAGCTGCATTGTTAGTACAAGGGAACATCAACCTTTAAAACATAACAAAATTTATCACCTCATGGGGAAGTCAAAACAACTCTAGCCCCCGAGCCTTCCAACTGCCTGGATCCTTCAAAGTGAATAGTCCAATATGTGCTATCTAGCTTCTCCTCAGGCATCTGTAGCTCTGTCCAATCATTGATGAAATCCACAAGTTCTTGAGATTTGATGGCTGTGCGAGGTGTATATTTCAAACCATGGGGTCCAAGCTCAATGGCCTACTTGGCTACCTGACCTGTGGCCTCTTTGTTTTGAATAATATCCCCTAAGGGAGCAGAACTAACCACAACGATGGGATGACCAAGGAAATATTTCTTGAGCTTTCGACTAGCCATGAACACCCCATATACCAGCTTCTGCCAATGCGGATACCTCTGCTTGGATTCAATGAGCACCTGATATAATAAACCGGCCGCTGAGCTGGATGTTCCTTGCCTGCTTCCTTTTGTTCCACCACAATCGCCACATTGAGGGCTCGGCTATTGGTATCCACATATAACAACAAGGGCTCCTTATCAATAGGAGCGGCAAGGATCGGTGGCTCAGCTAACTGTATCTTCAGGGCTTCAAACGCCTGATCAGCAGCATCACTCCAAACAAAGTGATTTATTTTCTTTATCATATGGTACAAAGGGATATCTTTTTCTCCCAACCAGCTTATGAACCGGCTTAAGGCCGCAATACGACCCACCAAACGCTGAACATCATTAATGCACACCGGTTTAGCCAAAGAAGTAATAGCCTTGATTTTCTCCGAGTTAGCTTCAACACGTCGTTCAGAAACCAAAAAGCCCAAGAGCTTGCCTGCTGGCACACCAAAAACACACTTGGCCTAGTTAAGCATCATCTTGTAAACCCGGAATTGTCAAAGGTCTCTTTCAAATCATCTATCAAGGTTTCCTTCTTCTCGAATTTTACAACAATATCATCCACATAAGCATGAACATTGCATCCAATCTGACCATGAAGGCAATTTTGAACACACTGCTAGTAAGTTGCCTGGGTACTCTTGAGCTCAAAGGGCATAGACACATAGCAGAAGGCTCCAAAAGGAGTGATGAAGGTTGTCTTCTCCTGGTCCTTAACTGCCATCTTGATCTGATGATACCTAGAATAAGCATCCAAAAAACTCAAACGCTCACAACCCGCCGTAGCATCAATAATCTGATCAATACGAGGGAGAGTGAAAGGATCTACTACAAAAAAATACACTTCCGTGATGATACGTGTTTGTCACAGTAGGTCACGTTTTTTGTCATGCATGTGCATCCATGATGATTTTATGACAAAATCAAGATAGTAATACCCGTGCTGTCGTAGAAGTGTTCCATGACATTACCAAAATTATCATCATGGAAGTGTCCACTTCCATGACGATAAATCACGCGTCACAAAAGTTCTTTCGTCAAGGGTGACCGACACGTGGCATCCACCATAACGGAACACCGTTAAGCTATCGGGTCCATTTTTGGATCCGATAACACGCCAACAGCCCCGACCAATGGGGATTTTCCACGTGTAAAATCATCATTGGCTGGAGGAAACACGTGTCGGCTCACCATTGGGACAGATGTCATCCACTCATTGGACCGAAGGCGCCTATGATACGTCGACACGTGGCACGGCCAAACAGAGGCCCATTTCTGTGAAAAGGCCAGCTCGTTTGACTTGGCAAAAGGTGGCGGGCCGGCCCACGGAAAGCCTGTTAACGGCCTATTCGCATATAGCCCATTTACAGCCCGATAACCCAGGGCCTGTTACGGCCTATCCGAATTAGGCCCAGTAGCGGCATCTGGGCGTCCAATATGATTCCAGCCCATTTTAAGTTCCGGCCCATGTATGGTCCATGATGTCTTTCGGCCCATATGAGGCCCTTTGTAACTCTTGGCCCATTAACGACCCGTGGTGAAACTGGCCTGTAATGAATAGTATATCACTTTATACCCATTTACGGCCCATTAATCCATCGGGCCGTTTCCAGCCCATATTATCTTTCCGCCTTCTCAGGGCCCATTTATTCTTGGGCTCATTTCTAGCATTCGGTTACTTACAACCCGTTACTGCCATTTTCTGCTTGTGGGCCAAATTCAGCCCGTGGTTACAGTCGGCCCATTTGTGGCCCATTAATATGTTGGGCCGTTTTCATAGCGTCATCAAATACGGCCTATTAATGACGGCATGTTATGGTCGGCCCATGAACAGACGACTCCAACTCTAGCCCGTTTACGGCCATAATGTGGTCTGTGTTTGGCCCATATTTGGCCAATCGATCATACGGCCCGTATAAGGCCCATTGATGATATGACCCGTAGAAGGCCCATTGTTCCTACGGCCCATAGAAGGCCCATTGTTTCTATGGCTTGTAGGAGGCCTAGTGTCACTACAGTAAATATGTAGCCCATGGCATGTTAAAGGCAGGAAACTACTATAGGTTTAGACCTACTAATGGCCCAAGATGATTATAGGCCCACATTTTGGCCCATATGAGTAACGGGCCGGCCTGAAGACCGACAACACTGAGATCCACTGAACCTTCCGGCCTAAATTACAACATATCGACCAAAGAATAAACCTAGACTATACAATAAAGAAATTATGACATAATACATCCACTGGGAATCAAAGTTCGCTACTGGTGATAATAAAGCGCAACATGACCGCGGATTACATACACTGGGCATCAAAGGTCGCCACCAGTGCATATAAACGCGCTGACAAAAGAATATACAAAACTAAGAGCACTTCAGAAGGAACTAGACCTGGCAAGGTCGGGCCCCGCAAGCAGCCGAACAAGATGATGAGACCTCAGTTGTGTCAACGATAGATGCTTCATCCCTAGCTGTATGGCCCCATAGTGCGCAAGGCAGTCCACTAACATCTTCATTACATGTTTGACTTCATGTCGGAGCTGAGTTAAAGCAAGCCTTTCCGCTTTAAGTTGAGACTGAAGAAGTCAAACTGATTGAGGCGGCGATTGCATAGAGGTTGTCTCACACCTACTAGTGAGTAGCTTCAACTCACTGTCTTCATCAAGACATGACCTTGGGGTCATCTCGCTGTCCTCAAGATGGTTTGGCTCACTATCTTTCCTAAAGTTCTGCCTGGCATAAGAGATACGACTCTGAAAGAGAAACAAGGAGACATGTAACAGGTTTCACAATTATATAAGAAAATAAATGGATATGTTCTGCATAAGGAACATGTTTTTACAACTACAATTTAAAACTCGTAGTTGTTGCAAACAACCAATCAGATGTAAACACCAGTGGAGGAAATGATGCCTATCCAAATCTACACTAGAACAAAGTTTGATGGCTTGAGAAGGATGAACTTACATTACATGTTAACACGGGCTGGACAAAGCCCTTCTCCATGTTGATGGAAGGATAATTCAATAAATTCCCCAAAGAAAATTCTTTATAAGCATTGCCATTATTCTACATTTTACAAAGAGTAAATATAGATCAAATAATATTGGAAGAAATAGAGGATAATGAAGCTCAGGTGCCGACAAATGATACATAATCAAATAGCAATTAATTAAGTACAACGTTACAAGGCAAAAGGTACTGACAAGAGGAATGCAGACATCAACGTGTGCAGTGGCATTGGCTTTATTCAACATTTTGGGAAGCATAAATGTAGATATGATAATTTGGAGAAAGTGGAGGGTAGGGCAGATAAGATGCAGAGTAATGCTAGACAATCAACTATCTCGCGATGCATGTACAGTAATACCACTACCGTCCGTTATTACTTGTCGCTCAAATGGATGTATCTAGCACTATTAAGTTCTAAGTACATCCAATTGATCAACAATTAATTCGATACAGAGGGAGTACATGACAACAGGTACTTACATGAGCAATCCAAAACTTCATAGCCATTGTGTGAATTCTACATTTACCTAAGAGTAAATATAAATCTTATAATTTCAAGCAAAGGGAGGATAAAGAAGCGAACATTTACAGTCATGCTACATAATCAAACAATAATGAGTGTAAGTATGCTGACAAAGGGCAAGAGGTACTCACAAGAGCAATGTAGAGCCCAGTATTGTCGTGAGATCCTATGATCCTTTGAGCAAGGAGATTCATCTAAAATTAGTTTTCATACAAGAGAGAAGGTAAGGCACATGCAAAAATTTAGGAGTTCAAATTTTGAATTAATATCATAGACAGTACCTGACGCTGGGCTCTCAACAGTTCTAATAGGGGTTTGGCCACTGGAGTCTCTCCCTAATTATAAAGCACGGATTGACTTTGTCGGGTTCACCATCACAATACGCTTTCTTATCATGTCATAATACACTTTTACAATTTGTAAGGACAAAATTGTAATATAAACGAGGTGGTACAATTTGGGATGAGAAATCTATGATTGGGCCATTGATCCCGCACGCACACGGGATAGGGTCACGTTCTCCTCCTCTTCTAGCTGCCTCTCTCCCATCACGCACATCCCCCATGCCGCCGCCCCATGTATGCGGCTGCCCAGCCTCCTCCGTCCTACCTCGCTGCCGTTAGCTCTGCCCTACCCATCCCGCCCTCTATCAAGGATCTCCACCGATTCAAGCGGGTCTCTTAGATCCAAAACAAAATTCATGTGAGAGATTTGGGGCTGATTGATCAATCTTTGGCTGGGATCTAGAGAAATAAAAACGATTCTACATGCCCCTCTCTCTCCCGGTCTCCCTAGGAGAACGTGAGGCGCCCCGACGCTAGGGTTCCATCTGCCGCCGCGCCCCATCCCTCCGATCCCGACAACCCTTGCCACCCTCTCCCATCCCCGTTCATCATTGTAGTCCCTCAATGCCGGTCAATATCCTTGACGGAGCCTCGCCTGCCGGCTCCTTGGAGCACGTTGCCCGCCAGTGGACACCCTACTTGCGCGTGAACCCACCGAGGACTGACCTCGCCACCTCTATGCCCCCTCCAGGATCTCCACCACCTCCTCGTGCTGCTATGCGCAAGGATACCGCCGCCTCTCCCTTGTACATCCATCTCCACTTCCTCGGGGCACTGCTCGCCGGCTCATGACGTGCTATGGAGTTGACGCTTGCGCACACAAGTTCCCCTGTCTGGCTCTGCCATCTCCCGTAGTTGAGCAGAGCGAGGAGATCGAGAGAGAAAATACTCACTTGATTTTGCAAATTATGTTGGGCATGGAGATGGATCTGTTATTTTTGGTTGACCCTTGATTCAAGGATGACAACGCCCAAACCTTTCCCTGATGTTTGGGCAAAGGCGTGTATGTCCGATGTGCGAGCAAAGCGATGAAACAATGGTCGCTGGTTATGTAGGGACTCGATGATTACAGTTTCGGGAGCACCACTGTTGCTTGCTAGCATATTTTTTTCTTAAATATATGAATTGAAGATGCTTTATTTGGCGTTGTTTCCCATGGCAGCATGATTTCTTCTAGTGTCCATAGTTGAGTTTCTTTTTCACTTCCGATTTAAGATGCAAGTAAAAGGATGACTTCACATTGGCTAAATCGCTTACTATTGTTTATTCTCGTGCGGCAGCAGAGGAATAGACCCGGCAAGGAAGAGAGCTACACCAATGTAGTCGGTGGAATTAACAGGCAAAGTAAATCCTGAAGTTCCTGGTTGTAACAAGAGGTAATTCCCTGTTTTCCATGCAGAATGCATTAGTTGATACAGTGTATTTGTGTGTTCAAATAGCAACATAAATTTGGTTTTAGTAGTTTTTTAATTCAAGTGTCGGAAAAATTATGTTGCTTATTTTCGTAGCATTTGTGATCGATCGATTTTGTGTTGGAGGCGGAGGATTGGGTTTGCACCTCTTACCATAGTCAGTTGTCATCAGTGGCCTGCTAGCGACACTGGTGAAGGAATGAGTGTGGCCGGAGATCGTTTGGTGACGTCCGGTGCATATCACGTGACAGAGTGGAGGCGCGGACTCCCCTGCCCCAGCTTTGGCATCACCACCTACCAATGCGCAGCACAAGCCTGACTGACACAACCCAAATCCTGATTGTATGTTTCTCATCTTCTATCTCTTGTTCATGTGGTCACATTGATTCCTCATTTTGAAAAACGGTTGAAAGAAGATTCTTTGCTTCAGACAACTAAATGTCCAGTAATATCATCAACCTTCAGTGAGCCGCGGCTCAGAACTCCATCACCTTAAACACCTTAGGATAGATTGATGTTTCATTCCACTTGCTTTCTGATCCAAGTTTCAGCTGGTCTCGACCCAACATCTATCTTCACTTTCAGTTAATGAACTGTAGACTATGAAACTGAGGAAGACCCAAGGCTTTTGATAGGCAGGTGTTTTTACTAAAAAGTTTGATTCTAAAAATATGCCTAGCAATATACAAGTTGTTTGCTAGCTAATGGATCATTTATATAGATCTCGAGAGGGAAGTTGGACTGTGCTTTGATAGAGCTAGACAAACTGATAAAGATTATTTGAAAGGCTCTTTGCAAGCACAAAGTGAATCTGTAATAGTCAACTTGTTAATATAGGTTGGCAATTACAGTGTTTATATTTCTGAAAATATATCACCATTGTAGATTCTGATGAAAACCATATTCTCTGCTAGCCATAGATTTAGAACCATGGCCTTTTGCTGCTAAGGTACATATTTTGATATCAGTTGTATACCACGTGTTTGTTGTAATGTTTGGCGGAGATCATAAAGTAATTTTCTCTACCAATGTTCATATTTGGAAAGACACGGTTTCATGCAAGGTAATAAAAATAAACTATACTATATCATATTTTAGCTTTCATGGATAAGAAATATAAGTTATGGCTATATAAAACAATGAGAGGCTAATCATTTGAAATGGCATGCAACAGCGGCACCATCACAGAGCATGACGAGGTGTTGCAGTGAATCTATAGAGCGCGTTGTTCTAGCTCCCAAATTCACATGGTGGATTATAGGTTACTTGAGCTATACAAGGCAGCCATGTGACAACAGAGTAAACTAGAGTGAAATAAAGTGATGGAGAGCAAGAGTGTAGGGCAGTCATGTGGAGATGATACACAAGGCAAAAGTTCTACATAAAGACTAACAGAAACATGGGAAAATCACGAGGATGTTCCATTCAATACAAACATGTACTCCCTCCGTTCCTAAATATAAGTCTTTGGAGAGATTTCACTATAGACCACATACGGAATAAAATGAGTGAATCTACACTCTAAAATGCATCTGCATACATCCGTATGTGGTTCATAGTGGAATCTCTAAAAAGACTTATATTTAGGAACGGAGGAAGTACATGTTACAAAATTGTTGTTTTGCACCGTAATTTGGTTGATTTTAGTTCTGGAGAATGAGTATGTTCATTCTGCAGGCTATGACTCGATATGGGTAGTAGTTGATCGTTTGACAAAGGTAGCACATTTTATTCCAGTTAAGACCACTTACACCAGTGCTAAGTTGGCAAAGATATACATGACTAGGATCATTTGTTTGCATGGAGTTCCGAGGAGTATCGTATCAGATAGAGGAACCCAATTTACTTCAAAGTTTTGGAATCAGTTGCATGAAACTTCAGGAACCAGACTGGAGTTCAGCACAGCTTTTCACCCACAGACGGATGGACAGACCGAGAAAGTCAATCAGATTTTGGAAGATATGTTGAGAGCTTGTGCACTAGATTATGGATCTAGTTGGGACGATAACTTGCCGTATGCGGAGTTTTCTTATAACAACAGTTACCAAACCAGTTTGAAGATGGCACCTTTCGAAGCCTTATAGGGAAGGAGGTGCAGGACACCATTGTCATGGGACGAAGTTGGAGACCATCAATTCTTTGGACCAGATTTGATTAAGGAGTCTGAACGGAAAGTTAAGTTGATTCGCGAGAGGCTCAAGGTAGCCCAGTCCAGGCAGAAGAGCTATGCAGATTCTAAATGCAAGGAGACAGTTTACGAAACCGGAGACAGAGTTTATGTCCGAGTATCCCCACTTCGAGGAGTTAAGCGCTTTGGAGTTAAGGGAAAGTTAGCACCGCGTTTTGTTGGACCGTATAAGATCTTACAACGTATGGGAGAAGTCGCTTATAAGTTGGAATTACCAGAGGGACTGTCAGGAGTTCATGATGTATTCCATGTTTCTTAGCTGAAGAAATGTCACGCCGAGATGGCGGAGGTATCGCTAAGAGATACCGTGCCACTCGAAGCGATTCAGTTGAAGAACGACTTAACGTATGAGGAGAAGCCAGTCAAGATTCTCGATTATGCCAGTAGAGTTACCCGCAGCAAGGTTATCAAGTTTTGCAAAGTTCAGTGGAACCACCACTCAGAGGATGAAGCCACCTGGGAAAGAGAAGAAGATTTGCTCAAGGACCACCCTCACCTATTTTCTAGCCAACCCGAATCTCGAGGGCGAGATTCATTTTAAGGGGGTAGGTTTGTAACATCCCAAATTTTCAATTTGGAATGTTATACATTAGATCATCATGCATGTCATATTTTCTTGCATTTTGCCCGATCCTAGAAATTTCACGCAACTCAAGGACCCCCGGAGAGAGTTGGAGATTTCGTTATTTTCATATTTGAATTTTCTCAAATTTTGTAAAGAGGATCATTTGATTTATTTTATTTCATCTTCAATTATTTTTCCAATATCAAAAATAATGAGAGAGGGAATAATATGACTTTCCCAAATTTAGGAAAAATGAAGATTCAATGAATAAATAAAATTTTGGTTTTGTCGGAGTTTTGTTTGCTTTTTATTTGGATAGGGAAAAATGCATGTTTTCAAAAATTGCATTCTAGGTCTGCAATAAAGTTCATTTTGTTCGGCTCATTTTTAGGAGTCGGGGAAAATTTACTTTAGGAGTTTTGGAGCTCGTTTAGATTTTCTTTTCTGTGTTTTTCTGCGCGCGAAACCGATTAAAAAAAATCTTGCAGCGCCCTGGGCCAGGGCCCAGCCAGCAGCCGGCCGGCCAGGCCATCGCCCGCGCCGCGCGCGCCAGGCGCCAGGAGGCCGCCGCCGCCGCCTCTTTTGGAGTCCTAGTAGGACTTTAGTCCTACTCCGTTTCCTCTTTTTCTTTCCTATTCCTACTCTATTTCTTGTCCCCTACCCCAAGAAACCCCCTCCCCTCACCTATATAAATACCAACACCCCCCTCCAAAACATCAAATCAAAACCCCAAGCCCCTCTCCTCACATCAATCCCAAGCCCCTCTCCTCCTTAGCCGCGCCCCACCCCGCGCCCCTCACCCGCCGCCGCCGCCCTATAGCCGCCACCGCCCTATAGCCGCCGTCGCCGCCGTTCGCCGGAGCCTCGCCAAGGTTGTCCCGCGCCGCGTCTCTTTTTCTCCCCTCGGTTCAGTTTTCTTCTAAACCGTTCCAGTTCTCTCTTAACCGTTCCGGTTTTCTCTCGTTTTTTGTTTCAGTTTTCTTTTCCGAAAACCCTAGATCGATTTTCGTTCTTCTTTCGGACCGTTCGTCTCAACGAACGTGATCACCGATTATTCCCCGGTTAACGACGCCCGTTCATTTAACCGTTCGTCTCTTTCTTTTCGTCGGATTTATTCCGCGATCGCGATCTCAGATCCGATCTTCGTTCTAGTCTTTCTTCTCACTCGTTTATCGGAATCAGGTGATTCAAGCGCCTGGAGTTTCGTTTCGAAACCGCCGTTCTGTCTAATCAACTTAAACAAGTTTTTTCCCCGGTAAAATTTGACCTAGTTTCAACTTGCTAGAACTGAGTTGTTTTCTTCCGCCTTTTGTTTTCCGTTTCTTTGTTCGGTTCATTCTTTCTTTGCAACCGGAGTTCTTAAGTTGAACTTCCTGGTTCGTTCTCCTGTTCGAGTTTTACCTGTGCATTAGATGAGTACTTATTGTATGCTTGTTGTTTGTTTGTGATAGATCACCCGGATTGTGCCGCTTGTTACTTCGAAACCCTAGGTCTCGCGGATCATCAGCAAGGCAAGTAACACTTTGATAATACCTTTTCTACAACCCATGTTTTATTGCATTAGATCAATCCTCTCACTTTGCGTGATTAGGATCTAATTAAACTGTGGGATGGGAAGTAGATGAGGTAGTACCTATCACCTGTATTATTATGAAACCTTTGGGAGTTACTTCTACGTTTGCTTATTATGCCATGCTATGCTAGTAGACGTGGATTGGGTGAGTGATATCCATGACAGATGTGAGTTGATAATTTTAATGGTTTATCTAAGGTGGCAACTTAAACACACATCTGGGTGGATTGAGGCACCTGATGTCTATCAGGACTTGCCTGTTTTATTTTGGACCGCCACCCAGGCTCAAAGGGATCATAAGATCATTCATGCTAGAAACTTCCGTGTGCAGCCACATGCTACTATGGGCTCTGGCATAGTCGACTAAGTTGTGCGAACTCTTACGGGGTGGACTAGCAGATGTAGGGGTTGTAGGTGGCACGGTCTACCCCACATGTAAGGTGCTAGCGCTTCTGAAAGACTATGTCTCGGTCATCCGTTTCTCAAACACCATGTAGTGTGAGAAAACAAACGGAGGCGATCGAGTCATGTGGGGAAAAGTGCGCAAACCTCTACAGAGTGTAATAAACTAATCATGATTAGCCGTGTCCCCGGTTATGGACAACTTGAGTATCTAGTACTTGAATATCATGTGAATCTCATCATGTTACTTCTAATTAATGTTGTTGGGTTTTAATTGTTCACTTAATTGGGAGTGGAATGCTGTCAACCATTCTCGATGTTTAACAACTACCATGATAGTTAAACAAATTTATTCCTTTGCAGTAGGGAAAAACTGGCTTTACGCAACACTGTAACCATAGAGCTTTCCACCAGCTATATATGCATATAGTATAGCTGTTTCATTCCATTACTCTCTATGTGTTACATTGCCAGCATATTCCATGTGCTGACCCGTTTTCGGGCTGCAACTT
This sequence comes from Triticum aestivum, assembly GCF_018294505.1. Lineage (NCBI taxonomy): Eukaryota > Viridiplantae > Streptophyta > Magnoliopsida > Poales > Poaceae > Triticum > Triticum aestivum. The sequence continues at coordinate 312,290,959 of NC_057803.1, forward strand.
CTCATGTTGCAGACTTTTCAGACGACGAGTAACGTGCTTTTAGGTCGTGGCCCTATACTCAGTGATGCCGTTGGAGTTGATGGACCCATTTATCTTCCGAGTCTTCCGCTGTTATCGTTATTAGATGGCCTTAAGCCATATTTATTGTAATAAGTTCTCTTTGAGACAACGATGTAATAAGTGTGTGATTGCCACTCTGCTATAAATCCTTCGATGTACTGTGTGGTGTCAGCATTACTGATCCAGGGATGACACCTGAGCACAGAGCACTTGATCCATTCGGGCCGGGTCGCCACACGTACCACGTAGGCTGGTCGTGGTCATCATAAAATGGGGAAACCGTAAGCATGATGAGTATAGTGTTGACCGTGGTAGTGGGATGGCAGATCTGAAGATGCAAACCGCGCAAAGGGTAGTTAGCAACCGATGTTTGCTTTGAAATAACAACTAATATTTTGTATGGACAAGAAAGTATAGTCAACAAGTGACAAAGAAATGCAATTCTGTTGTCTCTCTATATGCCGCGACATGCATTTGGAAACTCAAGTGGGACCTTTAGCTAACCAATTAAATGTGTGTGTTAACTAATATTAGTATCATATCACAATCATATTTGAATAACTAAGCTTTGGAATTTTGAGTGTTGTGTTATTTACCTTGAAGGGTGGAGTAATGCTAGTACGACAGAAAGCACCTACGTGGATCATAGTAGAGTAGATAAAAGGGGAAAACCCTAAGCATCAAGAGTAAAATCAGGAAAGTGGAACTAGCTGGACCAGTGGGTGGCGCACATGCTTTTTGAAACGAATATAGGAACATTAGGTGACCAATTAAACATTCTCTGTTTTATTAATATGAGCATCATATCAGATTCATATTTCAACACGTAAGCTTTGGAATTATGAGTGGCATGTTGTTTCGCTTGATGGGTTGAGGTCTTGAGGAGCAGTGCTAGCACGACACGAAGCAGTGAAGCACCTACGATGATGGTAGTGAATATAAAGGGGGGAAACCATAAGCTTTACGAGTATACTGACCGTGACATGGTGGATCTGAAGGTGCAAACCGGACAAAGCTACTTCGCAACCAATGTTTGCATTCAACTAGCCACTACGATTTGGTACGGACAAGAAAAGTACAGTAAACAATTTAAGATCTATTTTCCGGGTGAGATCAATAACTTAAGCACATATGGAAGAGTACCACCTCTCTTGCGACGCCGTGTAGGCCCCTGCTGATACGTTGAGGATGCTGCGGGTGCGATGGCTGTCGGTGGCAGGGAAGAAGACTTTAGAGGGCAGACGGCCGGGGCGGGGGATAAATCCTTTTGCCGTGGACGAGGCGGTCGTAGGAGCGGCAACGACAAGGTGGACAACAGCGCCGATGAAGAGAGATGACGCGTTGAAAGGATCCTGGTCCGGTGTCGTGGATGAGAGACGTCCATCTCTTGCAATGGACAATGGGGTAGGGGTAGCGGCTCCGATAAGGTGGAGGATGGGGTGGCGAACGGAGGAGGCTGGCCGTAGTGGGGAGGTTGTCGTGGCATCGATGGTGTATGAATGGGGAAATTGAGGGGGAGGGGGGATCTAAAACTTTGGGACGCGCTTGTCTGAAATGTGGGAAAGTTACGAACTTATCCCCCGTTTAAAATTTCGTACATCACGTCGGTAATCTCGCATCTCCCAAATATTTGTCGGTAACATTTTCGGGCGAGGAGAGGGTGTTTTGTCGTCCACGGTTGGCGCCCACGGTATATGAACAGGGCTGAAAGGTAGGATGGTTGTGTCACGTCTGAGGGAAGTTACACATCTGCCCCTATGTAAAATATTAGCCTACATCGATTTCGGATGAGGAGAGTTTGTTTTGCCACCCAACGTGGATGAATGGGGAAATGGAGGGAGAGACACATGTCTTTCAGACGAGCTTGAATCAAATGTGTTTTTCTGCCCACGTTTGGCGCCCACCATGTCTGAATGGGCTCAGAGGCCATCGTGTCACGTCTGATTGAAGTTACTAGTCTACCCCTATCGACAACAGTGTAAATCCGGTTGAAAAGGATATCAAGTGTCAGGGGTAGACAACAATTTCCATCTCGCAAACACTTGCTTCGGGAACCCCACAAATGATAGTGGGTGTTTAGCCGCTTCGTTCAAAACTTGGGAGAAATAGCATTCACGTTTGCCCTGGGCCCTGACCACTAAATCCAAATCCAATTTTTATTCGATTACGAACATCCACAGATAATTCTACATTTTTTTATTTATTTCTTCAAAACCACAACAAACATTTATTCCACCTTTATATATGATTATGATTTAGAAATGGTGTGATCTTCAAATTCAGTAGGTTGGATACACTTTGAGTCAAATAGTTATTTCATCCTATACAATATGCTCAGACGAAAACAGTTCACCTTATGTCAACCATACAAGTACTGAGGATTACCTCGCCTAAAAAATAAAGATCATTACAACACATAGACAACATAGGGGGTCTTACAACATAATCCATTCAAAGACATGACACAACATGCAAGTACAATAATCTAATGACAATTTCAACTGCTATCTAAAGAAGAACTGGGATTACCCTGGGCTTCAGATAGCAGAAGTAGCAGGACCTCCTCTGTCTTCAAATGCAACATTCTTACTTCCTCCAATTCTTGGGTTGCTTGCATAATGCTGTTGGGGAACGTAGTAATTTCAAAAAAAATTCCTACGCACACGCAAGATAATGGTGATGCACAACAACAATAGGGGAGAGTATCGTCTATGTACCTCCGTAGACCGTAAGCGGAAGTGTTATGAGAACGCGATTGATGTAGTCGTATGTCTTCATGATCCGACCGATCTAAATACCGAACGCATGACACCTCCGAGTTCAGCACACGTTCAGCATGATGATGTCCCACGAACTCCGATCTAGTAGAGCTTCATGGGAGAGTTCCGTCAGCACGACGGCGTGATGATGGTGATGATGTTGCTACCGACGCAGGGCTTCGCCTAAGCACCGCTATGATATGATCGAGGTGGATTATGGTGGAGGGGGGCACTTCACATGGCTTGGAACAATCAACTTGTGTGTTCTAGGGTGCCCCTGCCCCCGTATATAAAGGAGCAAGGGGAAGGCTGGCCGGCCCCTGTAGGGCGTGCCAGGAGGAGGAGTCCTCCTCCTAGTAGGAGTAGGACTCCCCTTTCCTACTCCTACTAGGAGGAGGAAAGGAAGGAGGAGAGGGAGAAGGAAGGAGAGGGAGGAAAGGAGGAAAAGGGGCCCCGGCCCCCTAGTCCAATTCGGTTTGGGCTAGGGGGGCCGCGTGCCCTGCCACCTCTCTTCCACCACTTGGCCCATGAGGCCCAATACTTCTTCCCCGTATTCCCGTAACTCCCCGGTACTCCAAAAAATACCCGAATCACTCGGAACCTTTCCGATGTCCGAATATAGTCATCCAATATATTGATCTTTACGTCTCAACCATTTATAGACTCCTCGTCATGTCCCCGATCTCATCTGGTACTCCGAACTACCTTCGATACTTCAAATCACATAAAGTCATAATACCGATCATCACCGAACATTAAGCGTGCGGACCCTACAGGTTTGAGAACTATGTAGACATGAACGAGACGCGTCTCCGGTTAATAACCAATAAAGGAACCTGGATGTTCATATTGGCTCCTACATATTCTACGAAGATCTTTATCGGTCAAACCGCATAACAACATACGTTGTTCCCTTTGTCATCGGCATGTTACTTGCCCAAGATTCAATCGTTGGTATCTCAATACCTAGTTCAATCTCGTTACCGGCAAGTCTCTTTACTCGTTTCCATAATGAAACATCCCATAACTAACTCATTAGTTGCATCGCTTGCAAGGCTTATAGTGATGTGCATTACCGAGAGTGCCCAGAGATACCTCTTCGACAATCGGAGTGACAAATCCTAATCTCGATCTATGCCAACTCAACAAGTACCATTGGAGACACCTGTAGAGCACCTTTATAATCACCCAATTACGTTGTGTTGTTTGGTAGCACACAAAGTGTTCCTCCGGTAATCGGGAGTTGCATAATCTCATAGTCATAGGAACATGTACAAGTCATGTAGAAAGCAATAGTAGTAAACTAAAATCATCAAGTGCTAAGCTAACGGAATGGGTCAAGTCAATCACATCATTCTCCTAATGATGTGATCCCGTTTATCAAATGACAACTCATGTCTATGGTTAGGAAACATAACCATCTTTGATCAACGAGCTACTCAAGTAGAGGCGTAATAGTGACACTCTGTTTGTCTATGTATTCACACATGTATTATGTTTCCGGTTAATACAATTCTAGCATGAATAATAAACATTTATTATGAAATAAGGAAATAAATAATAACTTTATAATTGCATCTAGGGCATATTTCCTTCAGTCTCCCACTTGCACTAGAGTCAAAAATCTAGATTACACAGTAATGATTCTAACACCCATGGAGCCTTGGTGTTGATCATGTTTTGCTCGTGAGAGAGGCTTAGTCAACGGATCTGCAACATTCAAATCCGTATGTATCTTGCAAATATCTATGTATCCCACATGGACTTGATCGCGGATGGAATTGAAGCGTCTCTTGATGTGTTTGGTTCTCTTGTGAAATCTGGATTCCTTAGCCAAGGCAATTGCACCAGTATTGTCACAGAAGATTTTCATTAGATCCAATGCACTAGGTATCACACCTAGATCGGATATGAACTCCTTCATCCAGACTCCTTCATTTGCTGCTTCCGAAGCAGCTATGTACTCCGCTTCACACGTAATCCCACCATGACACTTTGTTTAGAACTGCTCCAACCGACAGCTCCACCGTTCAATATAAACACGTATCCGGTTTGTGATTTAGAATCGTCCGGATCAGTCTCAAAGCTTGCATCGACGTAACCATTTACAACAAGCTCTTTGTCACCTCCATAAACGAGAAACATATCCTTAGTCCTTTTCAGGTATTTCAGGATGTTCTTGACCGCTGTCCAGTGATCCACTCCAGGATTACTTTGGTACCTCCCTGCTAAACTAATAGCAAGGCACACATCAGGTCTGGTACAAAGCATTGCATACATGATAGAGCCTATGGCTGAAGCATAGGGAACAGTTTTCATTTTCTCTCTATCTTCTGCAGTGGTCGGGCATTGAGTCTTACTCAAGTTCACACCTTGTAACACAGGAAAGAACCCTTTCTTAGCTTGATCCATTTTGAACTTCTTCAAAACTTTATCAATGTATGTGCTTTGTGAAAGTCCAATTAAGCGTCTTGATCTATCTCTATAGATCTTGATGCCCAATATATAAGCAGCTTCACCGAAGTCTTTCCTTGAAAAACTCTTATTCAAGTATCCTTTTATGCTATCCAGAAATTCTATATCATTTATGAAAGTGCAACTATCCCTAGGTGGTTTTGGTAATTCCTAACAACATATAGCTCATTGAGCTAATGCTATTTCAAGATTAATATCTTAGGAAAGCTCAATGATTGGCATGGCATGGATGAGAAAAGTGGACCCCTCAAAATGCTAAGGACAAAGGATTGGCTCAAGCTCAAAGCTCAAGACTCTACATTTTCCATTTTAGTGATCCAATATCACATTGAGTCTATAGGAAAAGCCAATTCTATCAACAAGGGATGAGATGTTGCTTAATGAGGTTCTTACTCAAAATGCTTAGTGATATGCTCCAAAACCCTCAACTACTTTCTCACATCCACATATGACCTAAACCAAAGTCAAACTCGGCCCCACCGATTCTTCCTATCCGGCGCCACTGAGTTTCAAATGTCATAGCCACTGCCACAAACCCTAGGACAATCGGTCTCACCGATAGGGATCTCGGTCTCACCGAGATGGGGTTGCAATCTCTCTGTTTCCCTTCGTAACATTTCGGTCTCACCGAGATGAGTGATTGGTCCCACCAAGATTGCAATGTAAACTCTCTGTTTTCCCTTTGTAACGCTTCGGTCTCACCGAAATGAGCGAACGATCCCACCGAGTTTACTTGACCAACTCTCTGGTTAGCTTATTACCAAAACCGATCTCACCGAGTTTGTGTAATCAGTCTCACCGAGATTACGTTATGCCCTAACCCTAATCATATTGGTCCTACCGAGTTGCATGTCGGTCCCACCGAAAACCCTAACAGTCACTAGCTTTGCTGAATCGGTCCGACCGAGTTTAACCATTTGGTCCCACCGAGTTTGGGAAGTTATGTGTAACGGCTAGATTTTGTGTGGAGGCTATATATACCCCTCCACAACCTCTTCATTTGTGGAGAGAGCCATCAGAACGAACCTACACTTCCAACTTCTTTTTCTGAGAGAGAACCACCTACACTTGTGTTGAGACCAAGATATTCCATTCCTACCATATGAATCTTGATCTCTAGCCTTCGCAAGTTGCTTTCCACTCAAATCTTATTTCCACCAAATCCAAATCCTGTGAGAGAGAGTTGACTGTTGGGGAGACTATCATTTGAAGCACAAGAGCAAGGAGTTCATCATCAACACACCATTTGTTACTTCTTGGAGAGTGGTGTCTCCTAGATTGGCTAGGTGTCACTTGGGAGCCTCCGACAAGATTGTGGAGTTGAACCAAGGAGTTTGTAAGGGCAAGGAGATCGCCTACTTCGTGAAGATCTACCCCTAGTGAGGCAAGTCCTTCGTGGGCGATGGCCATGGTGGGATAGACAAGGTTGCTTCTTCGTGGACCCTTCATGGGTGGAGCCCTCCGTGGACTCGCGCAACCGTTACCCTTCGTGGGTTGAAGTCTCCATCAACGTGGATGTACGATAGCACCACCTATCGGAACCACGACAAAAACATCCGTGTCTCCAATTGCGTTTGAATCCTCCAAACCCTTCCCTTTACATTCTTGCAAGTTGCATGCTTTACTTTCCGCTGCTCATATACTCTTTGCATGCTTGCTTGAATTGTGTTAAGATTGCTTGACTTGTCCAAAGTTGCTAAAATCTGCCAAGAACTAAAATTGGGAAAAGGCTAGATTTTTATTTGGTCAAGTAGTCTAATCACCCCCCTCTAGACATACTTTCGATCCTACAAGTGGTATCAGAGCTTTGGTCTCCATTTGCTTTGATTTCCATAGCTTTTGGTGGTCATAGCCTTGGTTTCACAACCTAGGAGAGTATGGCGTCTAGCGAGGGAAATTACCACCGTAGAGGTCCTTACTTTGATGGCACTAATTTTGCTAGTTGGAAGCATAAGATGAAAATGCATATTCTTGGACATAACCCCGCCGTTTGGGCTATTGTGTGTATTGGCTTGCAAGGTGAATTCTTTGATGGGAGAGAACCGAACCGTGAAGCTACCGCGGAAGAGTTGAAGATGCTACAATACAATGCTCAAGCTTGTGATATCCTCTTCAACGGATTGTGCCCCGAAGAATTCAACAAAATCAGCCGTCTTGAGAATGCAAAGGAAATTTGGGATACTTTGATTGATATGCACGAAGGTACCGACTCCGTCAAGGAATCCAAGTTGGATGTGCTTCAAAGTCAACTTGACAAGTTCAAAATGAAGGATGGTGAAGGTGTCGCTGAAATGTACTCTAGGCTTGCTCTTATCACAAATGAGATTGCCGGCTTAGGAAGTGAAGAGATGACCGACAAATTCATCATCAAGAAGATCCTAAGAGCCTTGGATGGAAAATATGATACCGTATGCACATTGATCCAAATGATGCCAAATTACAAAGATCTCAAGCCAACGGAAGTCATTGGAAGAATTGTTGCTCATGAGATGTCACTCAAGGATAAGGAGGAGCTCCATAACAAGTCAAGTGGTGCTTACAAAGCCTCATGTGAAGCTCCCACATCATCAAGTGAGAAACAAACCTTCAATGAAGAATTGAGCCTAATGGTGAAGAACTTCAACAAGTTCTACAAGAGTAGAAGCAAAGAGAGAAGTTCCAAGTCAAGGTCCTACAATGACAAAAGATCTTCTAGTCGAGAGCGAAACTGCTACAATTGTGGAAGACCCGGACACTATTCCAATGAGTGTACGACACCCTACAAGAGAAGAGAAGATTCTCCAAAAAGAAGAAGTAGAAGAGAAGAATCACCATCGAGAGAGAGAAGGAGTAGAGATGATCGTTATGAACGAAGAACATCCGGAGAAGCAAGGATTCGGAAAGGAAGGACAAGTCATCAAGGAGCTACACAAAACGAAGACATCAAGCTCATGTTGGTGAATGGGTATCCGGCTCCGACTCCGACAATCACTCCGAGAGAAGCTATCACTCCGACTCCGAATATACTCAAGATGAAGGTGTTGCCGGTCTAGCACTTGTGTCAACCAACTCCTACGACATATTTGATTCACCAAATGAAGGAATTGGAAGATGCTTCATGGCCAAAGGTCCAAAGGTATCACACCCCGAGTATGTTGATTTCAATAGTGATGAAGATGACTTGTTAGGTGATGATGATTTACTTGTTGACAACTCTAGTGATGAATACTATGATGAAACGTCAATTAATCATGCTAATCAAGATGAAACGAATGACAATGATAAGGAGAAGATTGAGTCTCTAACTAAAGAACTAAACACTCTTAAGTTAGCTCATGAAACTATCTTAGGAGATCATCGAGAACTTTTAAGGACTCATGAGAAATTACGTTTTGAGAAGCTCAATCTTGAGCAAGAGCATGAGTTCTTAAAGGCAATCAATGATGATCTTCGCAAGAAAAGTTCTTCTTACATTGCCAAGCGTTTACTCTTATCCACTTACATGCCTCAAGTCAAGTCTAGTAACAAGAACAAGAAGGATTCTTCCTCTAGTAGTAACAATAATCATGCTAAATCCAATATTGTTGCTTCTAGTAGTTCTCTTGATTCCACTAATGATTCTCTTAGCCAAGTTACACTTGAGCAAGAAAATAGCTTATTGAAGGGAATCATAGAGAAAGGTGTTTACAAGAGCCTTGCCGGGAGTAAGCAATTCGAGGAAATTGTACGCAAGCAAGGAAGGCACCGGAAGAATCAAGGTATTGGTTTTGAACGAAAGTTCAATGCCAATGGAGTTGAGTGGGAAGAAGATCAATACCCCAAGACGAAGTTTGTTCCTCAACAAGAGAAGTATGATCCTACTTCTTTCAAAGGGACACAAGCTCAAGATGATCTTCCACCACAAGACCACAAGGAAAAAGGCAAGGACAAGCTTCAAGAGGAAATTGATGCATTTGAAGAAGCTCCTAAGGCCTTGGTCAAGTGGGTTCCCAAGACTACATCAAGTTCCACTTCATCAAGTACAACTACAACTCCGAGGATTCCCATCAAGATGGTGTGGATCCCGAAGAAGAAGAACTAGAGAGTTCTTGAGGGTGACTCCGCCAACATACTTCACTCTTATCATTTTGGCAAGAACAAGTGCAATCAACTTCCACATCTTGCACTAGTTCAAGGAGTCACAAACCCTCTTGTTGGTAAGACAAGGGACAAGGTAACCTAATGCTCTCATAGACATCATCTTGTGTGTGCATCACTCTATGTCTATGGATATCCTTGTTTGTTCCTTGTGGGACTAACCCGTGTAGGTATTGAAAGTGCAACTCACTCCAAAGGATAGCTCCGAATGATCTACATCAACTTAGAGCATCCACATCTTCAACACCTACATGAAGTCATCATCGACAAAACCCAAGGTTAGTTCATCCCTCTTAGGGGGGATCTCACATCTAGGGGGAGCTTTACTCTAAGAATTGAGCTAAAGCAACTCTAATGGTGTGAACACAACAACGCTTTATGTAAAAGTGGTAACCCCACTTGTGCTTAAACGATGAGTATGACCTATGATCAAATGTTCTCATTTGACTCCTAAGTCAATATACTCATATATAGATGACCTAGTCATCGCCAATTGCTTGATAGATGCTAGAATTGTTTGTGCATGCTTTGCCACATATTTCATTTGTCATTTTATTGTGTGAGCATGTTGGTTGCATAATTTACTCATTCGAGGACATCCACTTGTTGTTTTGATTGGTTGGTTTCTTTTTCTCTTGCCAAGTGGATGGACAAGAATGCCTAAGAACCTTCTCTAGCTATCTATGCTCTTCTCGTCTCAAACTCTATTCATGCTGCATCACAAAGTTTGATCAAGTCAGATTCGAACCACTCTGTGTGAGGAGCACTCGGAGTCCCCGATTCGTCATAGACTTAAACTTCCAAAACTTCTTTGTTCGTTTCGGTCTGACCGATTCATCCATTTCGGTCATACCAAGATCACTAAGTCGATCTAGGTTTTTAATCTCGGTGCAACCGATTTGAACTTTTCGATCACACCGAGTTGCAGTAACTGCTTGCAGTTATGCATCTCGGTGCCACCGAGTTGTTCCACTCGGTCACACCGACAGGGTCAGGCTATATATACCCACGGGCCAAAATTTGGAAAACTTTCCGAACCTCTTCGCCCGCGCTCAGCCTGCTCTGCCTCCCTGGGTCTCCAGATCATCCTCCTCGTCGCCAGCCGCCTCCAGTCGCTGGTCTCCGCCGCCGTCAATGGGATCGTCTCCGCCGTTGCCTCCGTAGCGAGTCCATCGCCGAACTAGGGTATGGACTTGATCTTTGTGTTGTTCTCACTCCGATTCCCCAGCACATTGTTTTCCATGTATCTTGCCACGATTGAGATCACTCTATCCAATGAAAACACTCTGTAGTTTAGAAGAGGATTGCAACTTTAGGGTTAGGTTTCCGCCGAAACCATCTCGGACCGACCGAGTTGTTGAAATCGGTTCCACTGATTTGGCTCAGGACATTGCACATGTGATTCTTGGTCTGACCGAGAATTGCAAATCGGTGTGACCGAGTTTGAGTCTTTGTGAAACCCTAGCAGTCTCGGTGCCACCGAACTGTGACTCGGTTTGACCGAGTTCACTAGTTTAGGTTCCAACAGCTGCTTCGGTATCACCAAGATTTCAAATCGGTAGATCCGAAATGCTCTCTGTGGAAAACTAAAACTAAGTTTTTGATTCATTCTTTTGCAAAAACCTCTGCACCTTGTGATGCTCATCCACTCTACCTCATCTATAATCTATTCACAGAGTCTGCTGTCAGCGTTAGCATCATGTCAGATCAGAGTGACAGTCAGAACAAATCTAAGGAGCAGGTTCAGATGAGTGAGGGCACTAGTCCCTCCAATAGCTCAGATGATGGAAGCAGGAGCACACCCAACAACTTTCCTAAGGCAGCCACCAAGACCAGAAAGAAGAAAACCTCAGATTCTGAGGATGAGGACTATGTGGCTATTGAGTAAGAGGCCACCTCAAAGAGGAAAGTCCTAAAAAAGGAATATGGCACATGTACTACCACTAAGCCAGGGATGAAGCAAAAGGTACCTGCCAAGAGATATCCCATGTCAAAAGCCAGAACATCCACTCAAGAGACTTTGGGATCTGCACCCAAAGAGCAGGTTGAGGCAGAAAAGGAAAGGAAAGAGAGGGTCAAGAAGACCACTACCAGAGTGCTTGGGAGATCTTCAATAATGAAAGACTCCGAAGAAGAGGAAGAGGAAGAGGATGCAGCACCCAAAGCTCAAAAGCTTATGGGAGATGCTATAAGGGCAGGGGCTGTTCCATCTAAGCCTAAGACTGCTCCTAAGACTGCTGCTCCAGCTCCAAAGCCAAAACCAAAGAGGAGCACTAGGAATATCCCCGTTGAGGAAAGAAAAAGGCCCCAGTGCCTGAAGCTGCAATGAAGAAGAAGATGATGAGTCACATGTCTTGAGGAAGTTGAAGCCAAAAATTCCAGATCACAATGATGCTCATCCAGTAGCTGAGAACATGAAGATAAGGAAGGATTTAGGATTGAGGCTATGGAGGGAGTCAGATCCATATGCCACCAGAAGAAGAACTGCTGTGGACTATAGGTTCCATACCAAGGAACAACAGGACTTCTATGAGACAGTGTTTCTTGACAAGAAGCCAATAGTGTGTGACATGAGATGGGTTGATTGGAAATCCATTGAGGAAAATGAGGATCACTTCCTTGGTGTATATGACAACTTCAAGGCATGTGGAGTCGATGAGTTTGTCGCTCAGAAACTCACCAAGTGGAATGATGAGCTCATCATGCAGCTCTACTCCATAGCTCATTTCTACCCAGATGGAAGGATTGTCTGGATGTCTGAAGGCACTAGGTACCAGTCAATAGTTGCAGAATGGGCTCAGTTGATCAATGCCCCAGAAGAACAAGAAGATGACTTGGATGTCTATGTCAAGAAGAAGAAGGATCACAACACCATGGCACACATGTACAAAGAGATCCCAGATGCTGCTCTTGAGACACACAAGTTTGGATCAGTACATTACCTTCTGTCAGGCTTGCCAATAATCAACTGGATCCTCAGGCACACTCTCTTGCCAAAGTCAGGTGATCACAAGATGATCAGAGGTCACTCCATCAACTTGCTGCACATTTTTGATGTTCCACAAAAGTTCACAGTCATGAGCCTAATTGTGGAAACCATAAAGAGGACAGCTACAGATCAGAAGAGAAGTTGTGGGTATGCCCCACAGATCCAGGAGCTGATCAACTCCAAGATGGGCACTGGCACATATCTGCTGGACAAGGAGCACCTGCCCATCTACCCAAACTTTGAGGACAACATTGTGGTGATGGATGAAAATGAACCATCTTCTGTGCACGCACAAGCCAAGAAGGAGAAGGCTAGGGCTGAAAAGGCTGCAAAGATGCCAAACACTGAAGAGGCATCTCAGTATCTTCTGAAGAGCAAGCAAGATCAACTTGGCTACTTGATTGCCTCCACTCTGAGGATTGAGAAGGGATTGGCTACCCTGACTCATAACCAGGAGAGCTTGGAGAGGATCATGGAGCAGAAGTTCTATGACTTAGATGTGAAGGTCACTGAGATCCAGTCAGTCGTTGAGCAACTTCAGGATGAAGTGCAGGAGAAGAAGGGCAAGACAACCACTGATGCTTTTGCTAGAGTGCCCAGAGGTCAGAGGTCTGCTGCAGTGCCTATCATAGACACGGGAGCAACTTCATCTGTACCAGCTACAGCTTCAGTGCCACCAGCTCCAGCACCTACTCCACCAGCTCCATCTACATCAACTAACGCCTTCGTCCTTGGAGTTGTATCTACACCACCACCTGAAGACCAAGCCTGAGTGACGATTTAGCACTATGCATTTTTATGAACTTTTTGGTAACTTGTTGCCAAAGGGGGAGAAAATGTATAGATCATAGGCTTTGAGAGAGAGTGTTGCTTTTGTTCTCTCTTGCGTTTCTCCTTGGTGGTTGAACTTTATTATTTGCTTGGTTGAGATACTTTATACTTTGTGCTTGCTTAGATGATCATGTGTTTGATCATATGCTACCTTAATGCTTGTTGGATGACATTATCCTTTTATATGATCACTCACTTTGCTTGGTGATGAGTGCATGTATTTTAATTATTATCATTTTGAGCGCTCCACCAAGATGTATGTGACATGGAAGAGTAACCCATGATCCTAACTCTTTGTGCATTTGCAGTCCAAAGCAAATCTTAAACTATGCACAAATTTAGGGGGAGCTCTTGCTTTTCACATACTTCTCAAAGCGACAATGTTTTTAACTCTTATTATCATTTGTCGAAGCTTTGATCTATATGTTGTCATCAATTACCAAAAAGGGGGAGATTGAAAGTGCAACTATCCCTAGGTGGTTTTGGTAATTCCTAACAACATATAGCTCATTGAGCTAATGCTATTTCAAGATTAATATCTCAGGAAAGCTCAATGATTGGCATGGCATGGATGAGAAAAGTGGACCGCTCAAAATGCTAAGGACAAAGGATTGGCTCAAGCTCAAAGCTCAAGACTCTACATTTTCCATTTTAGTGATCCAAGATCACATTAAGTCTATAGGAAAAGCCAATACTATCAAGGAGGGATGAGGTTCTTGCTCAAAATGCTTAGTGATATGCTCCAAAACCCTCAACTACTTTCTCACATCCACATATGACCTAAACCAAAAGTCAAACTCGGCCCCACCGATTCTTCCTATCCGGCGCCACCGAGTTTCAAATGTCATAGCCACTGCCATAAACCCTAGGCAAATCGGTCTCACCGATAGGGATCTCGGTCTCACCGAGATGGGTTGTAATCTGTCTGTTTCCCTTTGTAACATTTCGATCTCACCGAGATGAGCGATCGGTCCCATCGAGATTGCAATGTAAACTCTCTGTTTTCCCTTCGTAACGTTTCGGTCTCACCGAAATGAGCGATCGGTCCCACCGAGTTTACCTGACCAACTCTCTAGTTTTCTTATTACCAAAATCGGTCTCACCGAGTTTGTGTAATCGGTCTCACCGAGATTACGTTATGCCCTAACCCTAATCATATCGGTCCTACCGAGTTGCATGTCGGTCCCACCGAAAACCCTAACGGTCACTAGCTTTGCTGAATCGGTCTGACTGAGTTTAACCATTCGGTCCCACTGAGTTTGGGAAGTTATGTGTAACTATTAGATTTTGTGTGGAGGCTATATATACCCCTGCACCACCTCTTCATTCGTGGAGAGAGCCATCAGAACGAACCTACACTTCCAACTTACTTTTTCTGAGAGAGAACCACCTACACTTGTGTTGAGACCAAGATATTCCATTCCTACCATATGAATCTTGATCTCTAGCCTTCCCCAAGTTGCTTTCCACTCAAATCTTCTTTCCACCAAATCCAAATCCTGTGAGAGAGAGTTGAGTGTTGGGGAGACTATCATTTGAAGCACAAGAGCAAGGAGTTCATCATCAACACACCATTTGTTACTTCTTGGAGAGTGGTGTCTCCTAGATTGGCTAGGTGTCACTTGGGAGCCTCCGACAAGATTGTGGAGTTGAACCAAGGAGTTTGTAAGGGCAAGGAGATCGCCTACTTCGTGAAGATCTACCGCTAGTGAGGCAAGTCCTTCGTGGGCGATGGCCATGGTGGGATAGACAAGGTTGCTTCTTCGTGGACCCTTCGTGGGTGGAGCCCTCCGTGGACTCGCGCAACCGTTACCCTTCGTGGGTTGAAGTCTCCATCAACGTGGATGTACGATAGCACCACCTATCGGAACCACGACAAAAACATTCGTGTCTCCAATTGTGTCTGAATCCTCCAAACCCTCCCTTTACACTCTTGCAAGTTGCATGCTTTAATTTCCGCTACTCATATACTCTTTGCATGCTTGCTTGAATTGTGTTAAGATTGCTTGACTTGTCCAAAGTTGCTAAAATCTGCCAAGAACTAAAATTGGGAAAAGGCTAGATTTTTATTTGGTCAAGTAGTCTAATCACCCCCGTCTAGACATACTTTCGATCCTAGAATTTCCAATCAACAATATGGCATCCCCATATAATATTAGAAATGCTACAGAGCTCCCACTCACTTTCTTGTAATTACAGGCTTTTCCAAAAGTCTGTATAAAACCATATGCTTTGATCACACTATCAAAACATTTATTCCAACCCCGAGAGGCTTGCACCAGTCCATAAATGGATCACTGGAGCTTGCACACTTTCTTAGCACCCTTTGGATCGATAAAACCTTCAGGTTGTATCATATACAACTCTTCTTCCAAAAATCCATTCAAGAATTCAGTCTTTACATCCATTTGCCAAATTTCATAATCACAAAATGGGGCAATTGCTAACATTATTTGGACGGACTTAAGCATCACTATGGGTGAGAAGGTTTCATCGTAGTCAACTCCTTGAACTTTTCGTAAACCTTTCGCAACAAGTCGAGCTTTGTAGACAGTAACATTACCGTCAGCGTCAGTCTTCTTCTTGAAGATCCATTTATTCTCGATGGCTTGCGGATCATCGGGCAAGTCAACCAAAGTCGACACTTTGTTCTCATACATGGATCCCATCTTAGATTTCATGGACTCAAGCCATTTTGCGGAATCTGGGCTCATCATCACTTCCTCATAGTTCGTAGGTTCGTCATGGTCAAGTAACATGACCTCCAGAACATGATTACCGTACCACTCTGGTGTGGATCTTACTCTGGTTGACCTATGAGGTTCGGTAGTAACTTGATCTGAAGTTTCATGACCATCATCATTGGCTTCCTCACTAATTGGTGTAGGTGTCACAGGAACCGGTTTCTATGATGGACTACTTTCCAATAAGGGAGCAGGTACAGTTACCTCATCAAGTTCTACTTTTCTCCCACTCACTTCTTTCGAGAGAAACTCCCTCTCTAGAAAGGACCCATTCTTAGCAACAAATGTCTTGCCTTCGGATCTGTGATAGAAGGTGTACCCAACAGTCTCCTTTGGGTATCCTATGAAGACACATTTCTCCGATTTGGATTCGAGCTTATCAGGGTGAAGCTTTTTCACATAAGCATCGCAGCCCCAAACTTTAAGAAACGATAACTTTGGTTTCTTTCCATACCATAGTTCATAAGGTGTCATCTCAACGGATTTAGATGGTGCCCTATTTAACGTGAATGCAGTTGTCTCTAAAGCGTAACCCCAAAATGATAGCGGTAAATCAGTAAGAGACATCATAGATCTCACCATATCTAGTAAAGTATGATTACGATGTTCGGACACACCATTACGCTGTGGTGTTCCGGGTGGCGTGAGTTGTGAAACTATTCCGCATTGTTTCAGATGAAGACCAAACTCGTAACTCAAATATTCTCCTCCACGATTAGATCGTAGAAACTTTATTTTATTGTAACGATGATTTTCCACTTCACTCTGAAATTCTTCAAACTTTTCAAACGTTTCAGACTTATGTTTCATCAAGTAGATATACCCATATCTGCACAAATCATGCGTGAAGGTGAGAAAATAACGATACCCGCCGCAAGCCTCAATATTCATCGGACCACATACATCAATATGTATGATTTCCAACAAATCTGTTGCTCGCTCCATAGTTCCGGAGAACGACGTTTTAGTCATGTTGCCCATGAGGCATGGTTCGCAAGCACCAAGTGATTCATAATCAAGTGATTCCAAAAGTCCATCAGAATGGGGTTTCTTCATGCGCTTTAACATTATGAATATGTGTATCACTACTATCGAGATTCATTAAAAATAGACCACTCTTCAAGGGTGCATGACCATAAAAGATATTACTCATATAAATAGAACAACCATTATTCTCTGATTTAAATGAATAACCGTATCGCATCAAACAAGATCCAGATATAATGTTCATGCTCAACGCTGGCACCAAATAACAATTATTTAGGTCTAATACTAATTCTGAAGGTAGATGTAGAGGTAGCGTGCTGACAACGATCACATCGACTTTGGAACCATTTTCCATGCGCATCGTCACCTCGTCCTTAGCCAATCTTTGCTTAATCCGTAGTCCCTGTTTCGAGTTGCAAATATTAGCAACAGAACAAGTATCAAATACCCAGGTGCTACTACGAGCTTTAGTAAGGTACACATCAATAACATGTATATCACATATACCTTTGTTCACCTTGCCATCCTTCTTATTCGCCAAATACTTGGGGCAGTTGCACTTCTAGTGACCAGTCCCTTTGCAGTAGAACCACTCAGTCCCAGGCTTGTCCAGACTTGGGTTTCTTCTCTTGAGCAGGAACGTGTTTGCCGTTCTTCTTGAAGTTCCCTTTCTTCTTCCCTTTACCCTTTTCTTGAAACTGGTGGTCTTGTTGACCATCAACACTTGATGCTCCTTCTTGATTTCTACCTCCGCGAAGAGCTCGGGAATCGTGTTATCCATCCCTTGCATATTATGGTTCATCACGAAGCTCTTGTAGCTTGGTGGCAGTGATTGAAGAACTCTGTCAATGACACTATCAACATGAAGATTAACTCCCAGTTGAGTCAAGTGGTTATGGTACCCAGACGTTCTGAGTATATGTTCACTGATAGAACTATTCTCCTCCATCTTGCAGTTGTAGAACTTATTGGAGACTTCACATCTCTCAATCCGGGCATTTGCTTGAAATATTAACTTCAACTCCTGGAACATCTCATATGCTCCGTGATGTTCAAAACATCGTTGAAGTCCCGGTTCTAAGCCGTAAAGCATGGCACACCGAACTATCGAGTAGTCATCAGCTTTGCTCTGCCAGACGTTCATAACATCTGGCGTTGCTCCTGCAGCGGGTTTGGCACCTAGCGGTGCTTCCAGGACGTAATCCTCTGTGCAGCAATGAGGATAATCCTCAAGTTACGGACCCAGTCCGTGTAATTGCTACCATCATCTTTCAACTTTGCTTTCTCAAGGAACACATTAAAATTTAACGAAACAACAACATGGGCCATCTATCTACAACAACATAGATAAGCAAAATACTATCAGGCACTAAGTTCATGATAAATTAAAGTTCAATTAATCATATTTAAGAACTCCCACTTAGATAGACATCCCTCTAATCATCTAAGTGATCACGTGATCCATATCAACTAAACCATGACCGATCATCACGTGAAATGGAGTAGTTTTCAATGGTGAACATCACTATGTTGATCATATCTACTATATGATTCACGCTCGACCTTTCGGTCTTAGTGTACCGAGGCCATATCTGCATATCCTAGGCTCGTCAAGTTTAACCCGAGTATTTCCGCGTGTGCAAAACTGGCTTGCACCCATTGTATGTGAACGTAGAGCTTATCACACCCGATCATCACGTGGTGTCTCGGCATGACGAACTTTGGCAACTGTGCATACTCAGCGAGAACACTTCTACCTTTAAATTTAGTGAGAGATCATCTTATAATGCTACCGTCAATCAAGCAGAATAAGATGCATAAAGGATAAGCATCACATGAAATCAATATAAGTTATATGATATGGCCATCATCATCTTGTGCCTGTGATCTCCATCTCCAAAGCACCGTTATGATCACCATCGTCACCGGCTTGACACCTTGATCTCCATTGAAGCATTGTTGTCATCACGCCAACTATTGCCTCCATGACTATCGCTACTGCTTAGTGATAGAGTAAAGCAATTACATGGCGATTGAATTCCATACAATAAAGCAACAACCATATGGCTCCTGCCAGTTGCCGATAACTGTGTTACAAAACATGATCATCTCATACAATAAAATTTAGAATCATGTCTTGACCATATCACATCACAACATGCCCTGCAAAAACAAGTTAGACGTCCTCTACTTTGTTGTTGCAAGTTTTATGTGGCTGCTACAGGCTATCCAAGAACCATTCTTACCTACGCATCAAAACCACAACGATATTTCATTAAGTTAGTGTTGTTTTAACCTTCAACAAGGATCGGGCGTAGTCACACTCATTTCAACTAAAGTTGGAGAAACTGACATCCACCAGCCACCTGTGTGCGAAGCACGTCGGTAGAACCAGTCTCGTGTAAGCGTACGCGTAATGTCGGTCCGGGATGCTTCATCCAACAATACCGCCGAACCAAAGTATGACATGCTGGTAAGCAGTATGACTTGTATCACCCACAACTCACTTGTGTTCTACTCATGCATATAACATCTACGCATAAACCTAGCTCTGATACCTCTTTGGGGAATGTAGTAATTTCAAAAAATTTCCTACGCACACGCAAGATCATGGTGATGCACAACAACGAGAGGGGAGAGTATCGTCTATGTACCTTTGTAGACCGTAAGCGGAAGTGTTATGAGAACGCGGTTGATGTAGTCGTACGTCTTCACGATCCAATCGATCGAAGTACCGAACGCACGACACCTTCGAGTTTAGCACATGTTCAGATTGATAACATCCCACGAACTCCGATCCAGTAGAGCTTCACGGGAGAGTTTCATCAGCACGACGGCGTGATGACGGTGATGATGTTGCTACCAATGCAGGGCTTCGCCTAAGCACCGCTATGATATGATCGAGGTGGATTATGGTGGAGGGGGCACCGCACACGGCTTGGAACAATCAACTTGTGTGTTCTAGGGTGCCCCTGCCCCTGTATATAAAGAGCAAGGGGGGAGGCCGGCCGGCCCCTGTAGGGCGCGCCAGGAGGAGGAGACCTCCTCCTAGTAGGAGTAGGACTCCCCCTTCCTACTCCTACTAGGAGGAGGAAAGGAAGGAGGAGAGGGAGGAGGAAGGAGAGGGAGGAAAGGAGGAAAAGGGGGGCTGACCCCCTAGTCCAATTCGGTTTGGGCTAGGGGGGCCACACGCCATGCCTCCTCTCTTCCACCACTTGGCCCATGAGGTCCAATACTTCTTCCCCGTATTCCCGTAACTCCCCGGTACTCCGAAAAATATCCGAATCACTCGAAACCTTTCCGATGTCCAAATATAGTCGTCCAATATATCGATCTTTACATCTCGACCATTTCGAGACTCCTTGTCATGTCCCCGATCTCATCCGGGACTCCGAACTACCTTCGGTACATCAAATCACATAAAATCATAATACCGATCGTCACCGAACGTTAAGCATGCGGACCCTATGGGTTCGAGAACTATGTAGACATGACTGAGACACGTCTCCGATCAATAACCAATAGCAGAACTTGGATGTTCATATTGGCTCCTACATATACTACGAAGATCTTTATCGGTCAAATCGCATAACAACATACGTTGTTCCCTTTGTCATCGGTATGTTACTTGCCCGAGATTCGATTGTCGGTATCTCAATACCTAGTTCAATCTCGTTACTGGCAAGTCTCTTTACTCGTTTCTGTAATGCATCATCTTGCAACCAACTCATTAGTTGCATTGCTTGCAAGGCTTATAGTGATGTGCATTACCGAGAGGGCCCAGAGATACCTCTCCGACAATCGGAGTGACAAATCCTAATCTCGATCTATGCCAACTCAACAAGTACCATTGGAGACACCTGTAGAGCACCTTTATAATCACCCAGTTACTTTGTGACGTTTGGTAGCACACAAAGTGTTCCTCCGGTAATCGGGAGTTGCATAATCTCATAGTCATAGGAACATGTATAAGTCATGAAGAAAGCAATAGCGGTAAACTAAAATGATCAAGTGCTAAGCTAACGGAATGGGTCAAGTCAATCACATCATTCTCCTAATTATGTGGTCCCATTTATCAAATGACAACTCATGTCTATGGTTAGGAAACATAACCATCTTTGATCAATGAGCTAGTCAAGTCGAGGCATACTAGTGACACTCTGTTTGTCTATGTATTCACACATGTATTATGTTTCCGGTTAATACAATTCTAGCATGAATAATAAACATTTATCATGAAATAAGGAAATAAATAATAAATTTATTATTGCCTCTAGGGCATATTCCCTTCAAATGTGTGCGGCAAATTGTATAATTTCTAGCTTCAAGATGGAGATTACCTCATTCATGGCAGCCACACCATCTCTTTCTGCCTCTAGTAGAGCCTCAAGACTATAATATCTGTGCTTAGACTGCTCTCTGATGGTGTTGCCTCTGAACTGCTACCATCTGGTTACATGGATGGTGCACTGCTTCCACAAATAGATTCTTGGGTTGTACATTGTGTCCTAGTGTGAACGACATCCTGAAAGGTTTCCGCTGGACATAAGTAAGAGATAGTTATTGCATGATCCAGGTAGTAAGCTTACATGGTAAACAACATACGAATTATTGCCAAGCATGGCAAGCTATATTTAAATGGTTCGAAGCAGTATCAGCCAAAAGAAATTAAAATGGTAATATGAAACTAGGGATGTAAGTGGCAAATAAACGACATCCGCCAGTCCCATCTAGTTAGTTTTTGCTAGCTCCTTGGTTCATTTTCCTCAAAAAACAAAAACTCTTTTGAACTATCATACCACTAGTGGACTTTAATCGGGATTAAACGGGACCTAGTTGACATCCCTAGTTGAAAGGGAGTGTACCACCGCCATATTTAAGTTGCCAAGGCATCTAAGCAGTTGAAATAATCTGAGAAAGCATTTAACAGTGTGGCCTCATATAAACTACGAAGACAGTCTTGTGATGAAGTTTAGAGGAAAAGTTAAGGACTCAAATGAACTAGGCATGCATTTTTTTACGATAGTGCAGCAGGCACTGCTGACATATTGGCCAACTCATGTATAGTGTAACAAGTAACAAACAAGCATTCGAATCAAGCAGTACAGCAAAGCAGACAACTGAACTATTTGTTATTCTGTAGGATTACAGGATGAGGGCACAAGCCAAGAAAGCAGCCCACACGCATTACATTTCACATGTACTAAAACACACTGGCTTACCATATGTTGATGTGAAGCCACGTTGCTGTTGCAATGTTCTTTGAAGATATCGTCAGCATCACATGGTTGCAAATCTACTTGTTGTAGTTTATTCTGCACCCTCTATTTAGGTAAAATTAATTTTAATCACATGCACTAGTTCGAATTGATCATTAATGGTTCATCTAAACTAATGAAAGAAGGGTGTGTGCATGCATGACAATATATCTGCTTCCCTCTATTTTTATGCTTGTTCGAGGTGCTAGCCCCAAAAGAACAAATATTTTGCTTGATGCGGTTGGCAGCTCCATAATTAATAGAAGCATCAAATTAGTCATGCAACTTGGGAAGATCAAGAACACACAAAAAAGTAATGAGCAGAGGCTCGGAGCAGTGATGTAATAGCTAGCATTAGAAAATGTAGGGTAAAACGAACAAAAACTAGCGGAAGCACATGCTAGTTTGCTGATGTGTAATTAAGCATAGAGAACATGAAGCAGTCTGATGGAACCAAGATGTGGCATCAGAACAACACCATTATCATAAATATAGCATGCAAGAAGCAAATAGTAGGCAGTGATATCTAGGACGTACAGTAATACTTAGGAAAAAAATAAAGCATATTAACTATATGTGCACTGGTATGTAATTTAGCACATGTAACATGTTCACTACCAGAAGTATGGCCCTACAGGTGCAAGCAGAATAACGTGTCTCATGAAAAACTGAATGATGCCCTGAATAAATTCAAATGTGTGGTGCTTATGCTAAGAAAGTGAACGTAGGTGCCGGCCGTTGGATAATAGCACCTGATTCTCGGCGGTGTATGGGTATCATTGGCATACTTGATAGCTAAGGATTGTCGATGGTGCTCGTGTTGAGGTTGAGTTTGGGCCTGCTGTCGTCATCGCTAAAGCGGCTCCGATGCTAAGGTTGTGGCGCCTGTCGACATACAAGAAAGCTCATCCGTGGTAAGTGAACAGTTGCACGATAAAGAAAAAAACCGAAGGAGTACAAATCGAAATAACCTGATGAGGCTGCGGTGTCGGTAAAGTAGGGCCGGTGGAGTTGAATATGGCATCTGTGGAGCGGGTCCGGTGCAGTGGACGAAGGCTTCGGCGGGCGCGTTGTACCGTGCTTTCAGTGAGGCGGATCTGTTGCCGCGGACGAATTCTTGTATGAACGGCCAGCAAAGGGACGGACAAGGGAGTCAGTGAAGGGCCTACACTATGGTGGACGAGGGCGCCGCTTAAGCAGATCCGTTGCGGTGGACCACGATGGCGGTCAAGGAGATCTGGAGCGGTGGACAAGCCAGTCGCTGAACCGGCTCCGGTGAAGTGGTGAGTTGGCAGTTGGGGGTGCCAAGGTGTAGAAGGTAGATCCATAGGGGTGTGAGGTCCACCGCTGCGGCAGAGGACTAGATTCGGCGGCTTGCCATGGTTGGGGGGGGGGTCGGGGAGGGGAAGGGGAGGAGCTCTGGGGAAGAATGTTGGGGGCAAAGAGGGGAAAACAATGGAGTTACCAAAACAACCCTTTTCCGTTCATGTGGCAGCGGTAAAACAGGAATATCACAGGGCTAAACTTTCGGGCGCGAGATATTTTGATGTGAGCAGGAAGTTTGAAAGCTTGTGGTTCCTGAAATTATATTCTGCTCTTGTATGGCCGACTATGATATCATGACCGAGAATTTGTTTGTTTTGCACGCAAAAAAGTGCAAGTTTTGAAAATCAATGTCTCCAACTTGAAACTTAGATTGTCCATTCAATTCACATATGGATCATTGAGCTACTACAAGCAAATACCATCATACGGTCCAATTCAAATGAAATTCCACATGTGTTTATCCTAAATATGATGACAAAGGCAAAAATGTGTATGTGTATGAATAAAGTGGATGATTATAAAGTTTAAACATGCCCGTATGTGTATATCTCTAGGTTTGATATATGAATTTGAAATCACGAAATCCCAGCTTAAAAAATGTACCTCCGCTTAAATGAATTACAAAAGCTAGTGATGGAGTCGAATTCCAAAATTCCAATCTTAGGTTTGTAATTCTGGTACATCAAGGTATATCATGCATGTTCAAAAGTATCATTATCTCATAGTCCAAACTGTGAAACAAATTGATCAACTATGAGTGCACACACTATTGACCATGTATATCTCAATTACGCTAAAGTTCCTCAAATATAGACACCTCACTCTTTATCTAAAGCCAACCCCCCTCGTCGCCCCCCAAACATAGAGAAGTCGTTCTCTCTGCCAAACACCAACACATGAGCACATTAACACCCCTCTCTCTTCTAAAGTCCGGACCCCAATATAGGTCTCTATCACTTTGTCTCTTGGGCATGCACACATATCTTCCCCCACTCTCTAGCTAGGTCTCCTGCCATCTCTCTTTCCCAAGCACACACACTATTGTAACACCCACAATGCGGCTATATCTCCCACGTGTCGGAGCACGACTTAGAGGCATAACCGCATTGTAGGCAATGTCGCAAGAGGGGTAATCTTTACACATCCCATGTACTGAATAAAAAAGAGATACATAGTTGGCTTACAATCGCCACGTCACACAATAACATAAATATAGCATTACAATCATCCATATACAATCAAGATCCGACTACAGAACCAAAATAAAGACAACCCCAAATGCATAATGTCCCCAATCGTCCCAACTGGGCTCCACTACTGATCGTCTGGAAAAGAAACGTAGTATCGTCCTGAGTCCTCATCGAACTCCCACTTGAGATCAGTCGCATCCCCTGGAACAGTATCATCGGCACCTGCATCTGGTTTTGGAAGTAATCGGTGAGTCACGGGGACTCAGCAATCTCACACCCTCGCGATCAAGACTATTTAAGCTTATGGGTAGGTAAAAGGTATGAGGTGGAGCTGCAGCAAGCACTAGCATATATGGTGGCTAACTTACGCAAATGAGAGCGAGAAGAGAAGGCAAAGTACATTCGAGAATGTATGATCAAGAAGTGATCCTAGACTACTTACGTTCAAGCATAACTCGAGACCGTGTTCTCTTCCCGGACTCCACCGAAAAGAGACCATCACGGCTACACACGCTGTTGATCCATCTTAATTAAGTTAAGTTTCAAGTTTTCTACAACCAAACATTAACAAATTCCCATCTACCCATAACAGCGGGCACGGCTTTCGAAAGTTCAAATCCCTGCAGCGGTGTCCCAACTTAGCCCATCACAAGCTCTCACGGTCAACGAGGGATACTCCTTCTCCCAGGACGGCCCGATCAAACTCGGGATCCCGGTTACAAGACATCTCGACAATGGTAAAACTAAACCAGCAAAGCCACCCGAATGTGTCGACAAATCCCGATAGGACCTGCACGTATCTCGTTCTCAGGGCACACCGGATGGGCAGGACGTCGGGTTGGCATAGACCTTGGTTGCCCAGGGGGCATCGGACATTGCCCAGGTTGGACCAACACTTAGAGAAGCACTGGCCCCGGGGGGGGGGTTAAAATAAAGATGACCCTTGAGTCCTCGAAACCCAAGGGAAAAAGGCTTGGTGGCAAATGGTAAAACCAAGGTTGGGCCATGCTGGAGGAGTTTTATTCAAGGCGAACTATCAAGGGGATCCCATTATAACCCAACCGCGTAAGGAACGCAAAATCAAGGAACATAACACCGGTATGACGGAAACTAGGGCGGTAAGAGTGGAACAAAACACCAGGCATAAGGCCGAGCCTTCCGCCCTTTACCAAGTATATAGATGCATTATAGTAAACAAGGTATAATAATGATATCCCAACAATAAACATGTTCCAACAATGAACAAACTCCAATCTTCACCTGCAACTAGCAACGCTATAAGAGGGGCTGAGCAAAGCGGTAACATAGCCAAACAATGGTTTGCTAGGACAAGGTGGGTTAGAGTTTGACATGGCAAGATGGGAGGCATGATAGAGCATGTGGTAGGTATCGTAGAATAGGCATAGCAATAGAGCGAGCAACTAGCAAGCAAAGATAGAAGTGATATCGAGGGTATGGTCATCTTGCCTACAAAGTTCTCCGAGTTGACGTAAGCTTGATCCTTGAAAGCGTACTCAGAGGGTTCCTCGATCACATACTCGTCTCCCGGCTCTACCCAAAGCAAGAACACAAGCAAAGGGAGACGCAATCAACCACGGTGCAATGCGCAAGCAACATGATGCAAAACATGGCATGATATGCGGGAAGTGATATGCAATGCATATGCATGCTTTGGAAAGGAAGAATTGAACCAGGCCTCAACTTGGAAAACCAAGAGTGCTGCTGGAAAGATGAGTTGATTTCGGTCGAAATCGATATAAAGATCACCGGAATCGGATGCACGGTTTGCAAATGGCAAGCAAAACAATAATGGCAGTAAGCTGCGATTACTAGCACGATGCCACCTAAATGCATCAAGAAAAGTAAGCTACTGCACTCTAACATAGCAACAAAGCACATTGCAGTGATCCACTCAAGATGCTTGACAAAATATGAACAATGAGCTATGGCTAATTCACACAATAGCAGGTTCAAACAAGCATGGCAAAAGTGCAAAAGATATCAGGTTCACAGACTTGGTGAAAATAACAGGTCAGGACTTAACATCAGGAAGCAATGTTTAGAGCGAGATAACAACATGCTACAGGAACATATCATGGCAAATAAAGGCATGGCATGAAACTACTCAAAGCATATAACAAAAGTCCCTTACTGACCATAAGACAAAAGGGATCAGAAAATAAAATGACAACCATGTGAACATAGCAAGTTACGTTAACAGATTCAGACTTAGCAGAAAACTGGAACATGGCAAAAACAGAGTTACGTAGGCATGTTTGCGAGCTCGATGCACTCACCACAAGGCATTGCATGTCAAGCTAAGCATACACCCAGCAAGTAGACATGATAAATAAGCTAACCATGCCAAGAACACTCTCATAGCATGCATGGAACAACTACAACAACCTCGGCAAAATTGATTAACACGTAAACAATCTGCCAGGAACATTTTATAGCAATAGTAGAGCAAGATTGAGTAATGCTAGGGTGCTCCATAATTACAAACAAAGACATGGATGGATAGAGCGTCAAAATATCTCAAAATCATCCTTACTGAACATGCTCATAAGAGGCATGGATCACTTGGTAGCAACAATAATACATGGCATAAAAATATCATCAGGGAAATGACTTAGAAGAATTCTAAGTCCCTGAAATCAGCAACATCACAAGAGCTACTTTGCATGCTTGTGCTAGTCACCACAAAGATCACAAAAATGCATGGCATACACCCCTGTAAAGATGGCATGGCATAGCCCAAAACACATGTAGGCTTAAGTTCATAGGAGGCACACATTAAACATGGCAAAAATGACAAATGTCCATAATTTGTTAAGAATCAGAACCCAACATTACATAGCACTCTTGCAACAACATTTAGGGCATCAAGATGAACACAAATGAACATGGTGCAATGGAACAAAATGAAGTGCACATCCAGACGAACAATTTGGTATGCTACACGCCCAAAACGGAGCTACGGGTGCAAAGATATGATGCGATGAAGAATGCTAAAAATACTGAAAACTTAGGGCAAAACAAGGTCAACCCTAACTTCAGATATGGATCTGGGGCGCGCTTCCCGAGGTCCACCGGGATCTCGCCAGAACAATAGCTCATCGGGGGGGGGGGAGGTGGCCACCGGAGTTGCTGGACACGGTGGCCGGAAGGATCGAGGACGGGGAGGTCGGAGCTTGGAGCGGAACGTCGCCGGAGTCGGTGCGGGGTAGGCGCGGACGCTAGACGGCGGGGCGGCGCGCTTGCCGGGGCTCGCCGGCGACGAGGGAAACTGGCGATGGTGGCTACGACGGTGCGGCAACGCGGCGGCGCCGGACGGCGAGGAGGAGAGCGGGCGCGCTCGGGCGCGGCCGGGCGGGGTCGCGGGCCGGGGGGGCCCAACCTGGGCCGCGGCGGGCCGGCGCAGGCAGGTGCGGTGATGTGGGGCTCGCGGCTCGGCAAGTGAGGAGGCGACATGTGGCGGCGGCGTGGCGGTGCGGACGTGTCCGGCCCGATCCGGACGCGTCCGGCGGCGGGAGGAGGAAGAGGCTAGGGTTTGATCCAGAATTTTTTGGGGGAGGCACCTATTAATACATAGAATGAGCTAGGAGACTCCAAATTGAGCATGGTTTTTGGCCACACGATCATGATCAAATGACCGAGATGATGGAGGGGGTTTAGCTGGGCTTTGGGCCACTTTAAATAGGTGTTGGGCTGCAACACACACGAGGCCTTTACGGTTCCTCGGTTAACCGATGGAGTATCAAACGAAGTCCAAATGGCACGAAACTCGACAGGAGGTCTACCGGTAGTGAACCAAGGCCGCTTGGCAAGTCTAGGTCCAATCCGAGAAAGTTTAACACCCGCACACAAAAAGAGGCAAAAGGGGACACCGGAGGACATAGGAGCGCCGGAATGCAAAATGGGCAACGGGGAAAATGCTCGAATGCATGAGACGAACACGTATGCAAATGCGATGCACATGATGACATGATATGAGATGCCTGACAAGACAAAATGCAAAACAAAGGCGAAACCCAACAACAAGGAATATCATAACTTAGTGTCAAAAATGGCAAGAGTTGGAATACAAATATGGCAAGTTACATATGGGGCGTTACAACACTCCACCACTACAAAAGGATCTCGTCCCGAGATCTAGGACTGGAAAAACTCCGGATATTCGGAACGGAGGTGGTCCTCGCGTTCCCAGGTGGCTTCACGGTCGGAATGATGTGACCACTTCACTTTCAGGAATTTGATAGACTTGTTGCGAGTCTTGCGCTCAGTTTCTTCAAGAATAGCAACGGGATGCTCATGATAAGATAGGTCTTCTTGGAGATCAATCTCTTCGAAGTTGATGGTGCGGTCAGGAGTCTTGAAACACTTGCGGAGCTGAGACACGTGAAACACTTCATGCACATTTGCAAAGTTGGATGGAAGCTCAAGTTGATAGGCGAGGTCGCCTCTTTTGCCAATGATGTTGAAAGGACCCACATATCTAGGGGCAAGCTTCCCTTTGACACCGAAGCGACGAGTACCTTTCATTGGAGAGACGCGGAGGTAGACATGGTCTCCGATCTCGAAAGCCAAGTCACGATGCTTGCTATCATAGTAACTCTTCTGGCGTGATTGCGCGGCTTTGAGATTTTCATGAATGACTTTGCACATTTCTTCAGCCTCTATGATCAAGTCATTGCCAAGAAGTTGGCGTTCACCAGTCTCTGACCAATTAAGAGGAGTATGACACTTCCTGCCATAGAGAATCTCGAATGGGGCCTTGACTGAACTCGCTTGGAAGCTGTTGTTGTAGGAAAACTTGGCATACGGAAGACAATCTTCCCACTTCATATCGAAAGAAATGACATATGCCCTGAGCATATCTTCAAGAATTTGATTGACTCGCTCGACTTGTCCACTAGTTTGAGGATGAAAAGATGTGCTGAAGCGAATGTTGGTGCCCATGGCCTTCTGAAAAGAATCCCAGAACTTAGAGGTAAAGATGCTTCCACGATATGAAGAAATCAACTGCAGAATGCCATGCAGAGAGACAATCCTAGAGGTATATAGCTTTGCCAACTGAGTTGCTGTGATAGATTCTTTGATAGGAAGAGAATGAGCCACTTTAGTGAGCTTGTCGATGACAACGAAGGTAGCATCATTGCCACGCTTGGACTTTGGAAATCCAGTCATGAAGTCCATCTCAATATGGTCAAACTTCCATTCTGGAATGGCAAGAGGTTGGAGGAGACCAGCTGGCCGTTGGTGTTCTGCTTTCACTCTTCTGCAGACATCACATTCATTCATGAATTGAGCAATCTCGCTCTTCATTCGAGTCCACCAATATGACTGCTTGAGGTCATGGTACATCTTTGTACTTCCAGGGTGAATAGAGAGGAGTGAATTGTGAGCCTTGTTCATAATTACTTTACGAAGGCCACCCTTAGGCACAACAATGCGATCCTCGAAGAATAGAGTATCCTTGTCATCAAGATGATAGCACTTGTACTTGGGTTGGCTCTTGGCAATCCCAATCTTTACCTTCTTCACCATAGCATCAAGAAGTTGAGCCTCACGAATATAATCTTCCAAAGTAGGAGAGACTTGGAGGTTGGCAAGGAATCCTTGAGGAACAACTTGGAGATTAAGTTTGCGGAAAGCTTCACAAAGCTCCGGTTGGTAGGGCTTGAGAATCAAACTGTTGCAGT
Source organism: Triticum aestivum (assembly GCF_018294505.1). Classification (NCBI taxonomy): domain Eukaryota; kingdom Viridiplantae; phylum Streptophyta; class Magnoliopsida; order Poales; family Poaceae; genus Triticum; species Triticum aestivum. The sequence goes on from NC_057803.1 coordinate 312,321,399, forward strand.
AAGCCTTCCTGCTCAATGCGTCAGCAATGACATTCGCCTTGCCTGGAGTATATTCAATACTTGGATTATACTCTTGAATCATCTCGACCCAACAAGTCTGCCTGAGGTTGAGGTTGGGCTGAGTGAAGATGTACTTGAGACTCTTATGATCAGTGAAGATGTCCACTTTCCTTCCCAACAAGAGATGTCTCCATGTTAAAAGAGCATGGACAACTGCCGCCAACTTGAGGTCATGAGTGGGGTAGTTCTTTTCATTGGGCTTCAACTGGCGAGAGGTATAGGCCACAACTTTCTTCTCTTGCATTAACACAACACCGAGACCTTGAAGGGAAGCATCACAGAAAACCTAAAACGGTTTGGATTCATCAGGAGGAGTCAGAACTGGAGCTACGACTAACTTCTCTTTAAGGGTGTTGAAAGCGATGCCACATTCAGGTGTCCAGACATACTTCACATGCTTCTAAAGGAGGTTGGAGAGAGGCTTCATGATCTTAGAGAAATTCTGAACGAACCTTCGATAATAGCTTGCGAGCCCAAGGAACCTGCGGAGTTGCTTCACATTCTGAGGCGGTTCCCAATTCACAATTGCAGACACCTTCTCAGGATTAACAGCTATGCCCTTGGCGGAGATGATATGTCCAAGGTAGAGAACCTCATCGAGCCAAAACTCGCACTTCGAAAACTTCACATAGAACTGATGTTCTCTGAGTTTGTCAGCACCAACCTCAAGTGCTTGGCATGATCCTCCTTGTTCTTGGAAAAGACCAAAATGTCATCGAGATAGACCAAGACGAAGTCATTTGTGTAGGGGTTGAAGATGAAGTTCATCATGCGAGAGAATGTTGGAGGAGCATTGACAAGGCCGAAAGACATGACAGTGTATTCATATGAACCATAGCTTGTTCTGAAAGCTGTATTGGGGATATCTTCTTCACGAATGTGAATCTGATGATAGCCCATACGGAGGTTAAGCTTGGAGAAAACTTGAGCACCTTTGAGTTGTTTGAAAAGCTCATTGATGTTGGGAAGTGGGTACTTGTTCTTTATGGTCTTCTTGTTCAATGGACGGTAGTCGACACAAAGTCGGTCCGTTCCATCCTTCTTCTTGACAAAAAGAACACCACAACCCCATGGAGAAGAACTTGGTCGGATGAGCCACATACGCTCTTGAATATCGAGTTGTTTCTTTAGCTCCTTCAATTCTTCTGGTCCAAGCTTGTAAGGACATTTTCAAACAGGTTCTGTGCCAGGCTCAAGATCAATGACGAATTCAACTGGCCGGTGAGGAGGCATTCCTGGAAGCTCTTCTGGAAAGACATCTTGATATTCACAAACGACTGGAATCTCAGAGATGGCATCCAACTCGCCCTTCTCATTGAGAGAAAACAGTCGAATGGTATCATCATGAGCGGAAAATATGATCACATCCTCAGACAAGTGTGTCAATTGAATCTGCCTGGCAGCACAATCAAGCTGAGCCTTGTGCTTAGAAAGCCAGTCCATGCCGAGAATTAGATCAATATCCGAGTTACCAAGGACCATTGGAGAAGACAGAAACTTATACTCGCCCAATGTGATAGAAACATTCGGAACCATGTAGCTTGCGTGCAAGCATTTACCCGGTGAGACAACTGCTAACGGACTATGCAAATCTTGGAAAGCCAATTCATGCTTAGATGCAAAAGGTCTTGAGATGAAACAATGCGATGCACCAGTGTCAAAAAGAACTTTTGCAGGAATATCGTTAACATGAAGGTTACCCATGATCACTTCTGACGAGTCCTCTGCTTGACCTGCGCTCATCATGTTGACCTTTGCAAACTTGGGATTATGCTTGACCACTGCATTGCTAGCAGATATCACAGGAGGAGGAGGAAGACGCCTCTGGTTGAAGCATTTGTTTGCATAGTGACCCTTCTGCTGACAATTGTTGCACGTAACCTCAGAAAGCGGACGGTGATACGGAGCATTTGATCTTGGAGCATGAGACGAAGTATTGTTCTGAAAGCCTGGGTTGGGTGGGTGGGAAGATCCATTTCCACATTTGCTCTTCTGCTGATAAGGCTGACGGAACGGAGGAGGAGGAGGCAACCAATACTTTTGCTGCTTAGCTGCCACTTGAGTTGAAGAAGAAGGAGTTTCATCCCTGACTCTCTCCTTGGAAGCATCACACTTGAGATGAGCAGTCTCTTGCTTTAGTGCCATATTGTAGAACTCATCATACTTCTTCGGCTCAAAAATCATGCTCTTCTCGTCAGGGACGTCTTGCTTAGCGAAACGAGCGAGCTTCTGGAACATGATGTTGTATTGGTAAACAGACAAGCTGCCTTGCTTCAGATTGCGGAACTCCTCACGCTTGCTTTCAACAACACTCTGAGGAATGTGGTGAGCTTTGAAGTCTTGGCGGAATTCATCCCAGGTAATCACACGACCTCCTCTGGAATCTTTGTATTGCTGATACCACTCTGCAGCATGGTCTTTGAGTTGGAACGAAGCAAACTTGACAAAGTCCTCAGGCCTGACGTTGCTGCACTCGAAATGTTTGCAGATATCCATGAGCCAATCATCAGCGTCTGTGGCCTCGACACAGTTACTGAAGGTCTGTGGCTGGTTTGCGAGCAACTGGTTGAGTGTAGCAAATTGATTCTAATTGTTGCCATGGCCTTGATTTCCTTGGTTGCGCTCTTGCAAGAGTTGCATAAGCATCTGCGTGTTGGCGTTGGTAGAGGCCATCACAGCTTGCCATGCCTCCGGAGGTGGAGGTGGTGGCGGCAGATCCGGATTCAGACGCGTTGGAGGAGCCATCTTGAAGAGGGGGACATCCGTTAGCATCTTGAAAGACATATATTCAAGCTGAATCAAATGGATCGAAATTGCAACATATAGTCTTAACATTCGAACAAAAATGAACGAATGAATTCCAAATTAAATGGTCACACTTCCATAAATTGAGAAGCCACTTAGATAGAGGTAGAAGATAAAACAACAAGGTATGGACATGAACAAATACTTGGTAAGGATTACCCAGTCACAAACCAAATATCCGCAGAAGAAGTACTAGAGCTACAAGAATTCCCACCTATGAAACTCCCGAAATTTTCCGGTTATGCAATCAGGTGTTGGGGATACAGGGGAAGCATAATATCTCACCCAAAACTAGCAAATCCTACATCCAGCTGTATCCATCCTTCAACACATAACCAAGAAACCTTCGGAAATCATTTACCTCAACCTTCGAAAAGCATCCGTTATACGAGTTATGGCAATACTCCCAAACTCCCGTCCCAGTACTGGGTGACGTCGAGGTTATCTCACCAACAACTGCATAAAAGAGATTGTCGATGTTGGCGAAACTCAGGTATTCTAGAACTGCAACGATAAAATTGTGACGACAACACCTCGGAGCTCAACTCCCCGGGACACTGCCACAACCCCTAAATGTCAAGAGGAACCAATAACAATGTTCTCGTCACAAAACCATCGGAACGATTCCAAGATACCTGCGTGGTCCTAATTTTTTTTGATGTGAAATTTGAGAAGAGAAGAGTCAAAACTCTACGTCAGGATGCCTCACCAGAGCGACGAAGCGACTGAGGAGTAAAAAGAATCCTACTCTCCGATATATATAATCCTAAAAGACTCAAAACATTTTTCTAGACTCAACAACGCCAGTGATTCAATAAAGCAGGGGGGCTCCTAAGTCGGGGAAGGCTCTGATTACCAACTTGTAACACCCACGATGCGGCTATATCTCCCACGTGTCGGAGCACGACTTAGAGGCATAACCGCATTGTAGGCAATGTCGCAAGAGGGGTAATCTTTACACATCTCATGTACTGAATAAGAAAAGAGATACATAGTTGGCTTACAATCGCCACGTCACACAATAACATAAATATAGCATTACAATCATCCAGATACAATCAAGGTCCGACTACGGAACCAAAATAAAGACAACCCCAAATGCATAATGTCCCCAATCGTCCCAACTGGGCTCCACTACTGATCGTCTGGAAAAGAAAATTAGTATTGTCTTGAGTCCTCATCGAACTCCCACTTGAGCTCAGTCGCATCCCCTGGAACGGTATCATCGGCACCTGCATCTGGTTTTGGAAGTAATCGGTGAGTCACGGGGACTCAGCAATCTCACGCCCTCACGATCAAGACTATTTAAGCTTCTGGGTAGGTAAAACGTATGAGGTGGAGCTGCAGCAAGCACTAGCATATATGGTGGCTAAATTACGCAAATGAGAGCGAGAAGAGAAGGCAAAGCACGTTTGAGAATGTATGATCAAGAAGTGATCCTAGACTACTTACGTTCAAGCATAACTCGAGACCGTGTTCTCTTCCCGGACTCTGCCGAAAAGAGACCACGGCTACACACCCTGTTTATCCATCTTAATTAAGTTAAGTTTCAAGTTTTCTACAACCGGACATTAACAAAATCCCATCTGCCCATAATAGCGGTCACGACTTTCGAAAGTTCAAATCCCTACAGGGGTGTCCCAACTTAGCCCATCACAAGCTCTCACGGTGAACGAAGGATACTCCTTCTCCCAGGACGGCCCGATCAGACTCGGGATCACGGTTACAAGACATCTCGACAATGGTAAAACTAAACCAGCAAAGCCACCCGAATGTGCCGACAAATCCCGATAGGAGCTGCACATATCTCGTTCTCAGGGCACACTGGATGGGCAAGACGTCGGGTTGGCATAGACCCTGGTTGCCCAGGGGGCGCCGGACATCGCCCAGGTTGGACCAACACTTAGAGAAGCACTGGCCCCCGGGGGGTGGTGTTAAAATAAAGATGACCCTTGAGTCCGCGAAACCCAAGGGAAAAAGGCTAGGTGGCAAATGGTAAAACCAATGTTGGGTCTTGCTGGAGGAGTTTTATTCAAGGTGAACTGTCAAGGGGTTCCCATTATAACCCAACCATATAAGGAACTCAAAATCAAGGAACATAACACCGGTATGACAGAAACTAGGGCGGCAAGAGTGGAACAAAACACCAGGCATAAGGCCGAGCCTTCCACCCTTTAACAAGTATATAGATGCATTATAGTAAACAAGGTATAATAATGATATCCCAACAATAAACATGTTCCAACAATGAACAATCTCCAATCTTCACCTGCAACAAGCAACGCTATAAGAGGGGCTGAGCAAAGCGGTAACATAGCCAAACAATGGTTTGCTAGGACAAGGTGGGTTAGAGGTTGACATGGCAATATGTGAGGCATGATAGAGCATGTGGTAGGTATCGTAGCATAGGCATAGCAATAGAGCGAGCAACTAGCAAGCAAAGATAGAAGTGATTTCGAGGGTATGGTCATCTTGCCTGCAAAGTTCTCCGAGTTGACGTAAGCTTGATCCTCGTAAGCATACTCAGCGGGTTCCTCGATCACGTACTCGTCTCCCAGCTCTACCCAAAGCAAGAAGATAAGCAAAGGGAGACACAATCAACCACGGTGCAATGCGCAAGCAACATGATGCAAAACATGGCATGATATGCAGGAAGTGATATGCAATGCATATGCATGCTTCGAAAAGGAAGAATTGAACCAGGCCTCAACTTGGAAAACCAAGAGTGCCGCTCGAAAGATGAGTTGATTTCGGTCGAAATCGATATAAAGATCACCGGAATCGGATGCACGGTTTGCAAATGGCAAGCAAAACAGTAATGGCACTAAGATGCGATTAACAACACGATGCCACCTAAATGCATCAAGAAAAATAAGCTACTGCACTCTAACATAGCAACAAAGCACATGGCAGTGATCCACTCAAGATGCTTGACAAAAGATGAACACTGAGCTACTACTAATTCACACAATAGGTTCAAACAAGCATGGCAAAAGTGCAAAAGATATCAGGTTCACAGACTTAGTGAAAATAACATGTCAGGATTTAACATCAGGAAGCAGTGTTTAGAGCAAGATAACAACATGCTACAGGAACATATCATGGAAAAGCAAGGCATCGAATTAAACCACTCAAAGCATATAACAAAAGACCCTTACTAACCATAAGCCAAAAGGGATCAGAAAATACAAAGGCAACCATGTGAACATACCAAGTTACATTAACAGATTCAGACTTAGCAGAAAACTGGAACATGGCAAAAGCAGAGTTACGTAGGCATGTTTGCGAGCTCGATGCACTCACCACAAGGCATTGCATGTCAAGCTAAGCATACACCCAGCAAGTAGACATGATAAATAAGCTAACCATGGCAAGATCACTCTCATAGCATGCATGGAACAACTACAACAACCTCGGCAAAATTGATTAACACATAAACAATCTGCCAGGAACATTTTATAGCAAAAGTAGAGCAAGATTGAGTCATGCTAGGGTGCTCCATAATTGCAAACAAAGACATGGATGGATAGAGCATGACAATATCTCAAAATCATCATTACTGAACATGCTCAAAAGAGGCATGGATCACTTTGTAGCAACAAGAATACATGGCATAAAAATATCATCAGGGAAATGACTTAGAAGAATTCTAAGTCCCTGAAATCAGCAACATCACGAGAGCTACTTTGCATGCTTGTGCTAGTCACCACAAAGATCACAAAAATGCATGGCATACACCCCTTTAAAGATGGCATGGCATAGCCCAAAACACATGTAGGGCTCAAGTTCATAGGAGGCACACATTAAACATGGCAAAAATGACAAATGTCCATAATCTGTTAAGAATCAGAACCTAACATTACATAGCACTCTTGCAACAACATTTAGGGCATCAAGATGAACACAAATGAACATGGTGTAATGGAATGAAATGAAGTGCACATCCAGACGAACAATTTGGTATGCTACACGCCCAAAACGGAGCTACGGGTGCAAAGATATGATGCGATGAAGAATGCTAAAAATACTGAAAACTTAGGGCAAAACAGGGTCAACCCTAATTTCGGATCTGGATCTGGGGCGCGCTTCCTGAGGTCCACCAGGATCTCGCCAGAACAGTAGCTCGCCGGGGGGGGGGGCGAAGGTGGCCGCCGGAGTTGCTGGACGCGGTGGCCGGAAGGATCGAGGACGGGTAGGCCGGAGCTTGGAGCGGAACGTCGCCGGAGTCGGCGCGGGGTCCGCGCGGACGCCGAGGCGGCAGGGCGGCGCGCTTGCCAGGGCTCGCCGGCGACGTGGGCAACCGGCGATGGGGGCTGCGACGGCGCGGCAACGCGTCAGCGCCGGACGGCAAGGAGGAGAGCCGGCGCACTCGGGCGCGGCCGGGGGGGGGGGGCGACCTGGGCTGCGGCGGGCCGGCGCGGGCAGGTGCGGCGATGTGGGGCTCGCGGCTTGGTGTGTGAGCAGGCGACACGTGGCGGCGGTGCGGCGTTGCGGACATGTCCAGCCCGATCCGGACGCGTCCGGCGGCGGGAGAAGGAAGAGGCTAGGGTTTGATCCGGAATTTTTGGGGGGAGGCACCTATTTATACATAGAAGGAGCTAGGAGACTCCAAATTGAGCACGGTTTTAAGCCACGCAATCGTGATCGAACGACCGAGATGATGGAGGGGGTTTAGCTGGGCTTTGGGCCACTTTGAAGAGGTGTTGGGCTGCAACACACACGAGGCCTTTACGGTTCCTTGGTTAACCGATGGAGTATCAAACGAAGTCCAAATGGCATGAAACTTGACATGCGGTCTACCGGTAGTGAACCAAGGCCGCTTGGCAAGTCTCGGTCCAATCCGAGAATATTTAACACACGCACACTAAAAGAGGAAAAAGGGGACACCGGAGGAAATAGGAGCGCCGGAATGCAAAACGGGCAACGGGGAAAATTCTCGAATGCATGAGACAAACACGTATGCAAATGCGATGCAGATGATGACATGATATGAGATGCATGACAAGACAAAATGCAAAATGAAGACAAAACCCAACAACGAGGAATATCATAACTTAGTGCCGAAAATGGCAAGAGTTGGAATACAAATATGGCAAGTTATATATGGGGCGTTACAACTATGTAGAGTGTATTTTTCCCATACACACAAAACGCCGCCCCCAAACGTCTATCTCCCTAGTTAGGTGATTCTCGCACACTCACCTCACACACCACCCCACTTCAAACAAGCACACTTTTGTCTCCTTGTGCACCACTCTCCTCTTTCTATCTCTCCCACATGCGGACCTGCCCCAACTCCTCCCTGTATACATATATGTCGTGACTCTTTCCATAGCTCCCTAATGTATCATCGTTCAGGATCTTGCACATTGTTCTCTACACCATCTATTATAGATCTCTCATGAAGTCCCTATCACACACACGATGACTCGCTTCCCTTGCATCTCCGTACATAGGCCAATTTCAAACAACATCAACATTATCTCCCTATCTATACGCCATTTATGGACACAAAAACCCTCCCTCTTCCTCTCTCTCTCTCTCGCTAGCTCTCTCTCTCTCTCTCTCTCTCTCTCTCTCTCTCTCTCTCTCTCTCTCTCTCTCTCTCTCTCTCGCGCGCGCGCGCTCTCACACCACTCTCCCACACACACTCGAGGTCTCTTCCAAATAGTCTGCTCCCCCCGCCCGCACCCATGCTATCCCGCTACTACGCATGTCACACCATTCCCCCTTCCCTTATACCAGGTTTACATCATTAGTGGTCTCTCTACTCCACATACACACACTCCCTATCACACACAAACACGCACACAAACACACACAGACACGCACGAACACCCATTAATCTGGATCCTCATCTTTCCCCATGTCCGCATGTGTATCTCACACACTCACTCTCTAATTATGTATATGTGTCTCCATGTTACACAACACAAAGCCCCATGTACATGTCTCTCTCTATCCTCCACACACATAGACACAAAGAATCTGTTATCATTGCCTCAGTCTCTAGACATATCACACACGCATACTGTCTCTCTCTCTCGCAAACACGCTGAACAAGGGTTTCCCCGTGAATAACTTACCGTTTATTCATCAACAGCCGTGGAAGTACGGCAAACACGAGACGTGAAAAAGAATAAATCTACACGTGCTTACACCACCTAGTATGACTACTAGGACTAGAGCAAGCCAAAAAGCGCGCTGCCGTCACCCCCTCCTTATCGCCGACGGGAAAACCTTTGTTTTACACAGTCGAGAAGTCATTGTGCTAAGTCCTCACATGCTGAGGCGTTGAATAGAATGTAGATGCTAGTTTATGGAAATAAGTATCGATAATACGTTTGTATCTCCATACTTATATTTCTTCTCTTATAAAAAACCAAGTTGGTGATGATGGTACGCATGCCATCTTGCAATATAGACCGTCTGATCTATATCTGACGGATGGAAATTAAACTAACAGATACCCCCACCCCTCTCCACATTTGCAGAGAAGGCCTTCCCTCGTTCATCATTATCTCCAACAACCTCATTGTTGAGCAATTAAGAAAGGAATCCTCTAGAACAAACTGGCCTGGTGGCCGCTGCCGGGGTCGTCAATCCCCATGCTTCCGCTCAATCCGACTACCAATCACCACCACGCCCCACTCCTCTTCACCTTATCTCCTATTTCTCGAGATATCATTAGCTTTTACACATGGGATTACTCCCGCATGGGTCAATCACAACAAGTGTTTTATAAAAAAATGCAGCTTGATGTTCGGTGGAATGCATGAATCTTGCTAGTACTCCTACAGAAGACTAAGTTGGTGATGATGGTGTGTGTGCCATCCGTCGTTTGTGACCATTAGATCTACATCTAATGACTATGAGGTAAGTTGTCTTCTTCACGTGTGGTGTCATGATGACATTCATAGGAAGATTCTCCAGACACTTTTTCGGAACCCAGATCTTCTTCATAGGCGGTCCATTCCTGCAGTTAGTACCAATGTACCTAGCAAACACTTCACCATTCTGATTCTTAAACAGTTTATAGTTTGCATCAAAGGATTCATCAATGACAATGGGGTTTGCACAAGAGAAGCCAGATAGATTGGATAGATATGCTGAAGATTCCTTTGCAGCAACCCATGTGGTTTTGGGGTACTGCTCAGGTTTCCAGTAAGAGCCATCAGCATTCATTTTCCTTACGAACCCAACACCCTCTTTCCTCGGGTTTCGGTTCAAGATCTGTTTTTTGAGGACATCACATAGTGTCTGATGCCCTTTAAGACTTTTGTACATCCCTGTTTCAAGCAATGTCTTCTACCTAGCATTCTCATTAGCAATAGTAGTGGAATCCTCAGCAGAGGGGTTAGTTCCCACATCAACAGTTGAAGATATTGCAACAGTAGCAGCAGTAGAACATTCAGCAACAGTAGTAGCATTATCACGCTCAATGCATTTAAGACATGGTGGTTCAAATCCTTGCTGAGCGGAACTGATCTGTTTGGCGTGAAGTGACTCATTTTCCTTTTGAAGATCTTCATGAGCCGTTCTCAATTTCTCAAGATCTTGCTTCCTTTGAAGATAATCATAGGAAAGCTTTTCATGAGTTGTTGAGAGCGTTTCATGACGACTTTCAAGTTCCTCATACTTAACGTGAAGATTTTTTATGTCTTCAATTAAGGACTCAGATCGAGTCATTTCAGCGCCTAACAGATCATCGCTTTTGTCTAACAGTTTTTGAATATGTTCCATGGCTTTCTGTTGTTTAGTTGCAATTTTAGCAAGTGTTTTGTAGCTGGGTTTTGAACCACAATCAGAGTCATCGTCACTAGATGTTTGATAGTGAGTAGTGCGTGTGTTTACCTTGGCACCGCGTGCCATGAAGCAGTAGGTAGGAGCGGAGTAGTCCTTGTTATTTGCATCGGTGTCGGTGATGAGGTCATTGTCTTCAGTGTTGAAGATGGACATGGCAACGTATGCTGTAGCCAGACTTGCGACGCCAGAATCGGACTCCTCCTCAGACTCCACCTCCGCCTCCTTAGAAGCGGACTCCTCCTCTGAATCCATTTCCTTGCCAACAAACGCACGTGCCTTGCCAGATAAGCTCTTCTTGTGTGATGAAGACTTTGAGGAAGACTTGGAAGAAGACTTTGAGTATTTCTTCTTCTTCTTGTCGTCAGAGTCATATTCCTTGCTCTTCTTCTTCTTTTTGTTCTCATTGTCCCACTGCGGACACTCAGAGATGAAGTGGCCAGGTTTCTTGCACTTGTGACATGTTTTCTTCTTGTAGTCATGAGCAGAAGCTTCATCGTTCCTTGAGCTTGATCGGCAAGACTTTCTGAAGCCTTTCTTCTTGGTGAATTTTTGGAACTTCTTCACAAGCATAGCAAGTTCCCTTCCAATGTCTTCAGGATCATCAGAACTGCTATCAGATTCTTCTTCAGATGAGGAGACAGCTTTTGCCTTCAAGGCATGAGTTCGCCCATAGTTTGGACCGTAGATATCTCTTTTCTCAGAAAGCTGTAATTCATGTGTGTTGAGCCTCTCAAGTATGTCAGACGGCTCGAGTGTATTGAAATCAGGACGTTCTTGAATCATCAGGGCTAGGGTGTCAAACGAACTGTCAAGTGATCTCAGTAGTGTCTTGACGACTTCATGCTTGGTGATCTCAGTAGCGCCAAGGGCTTGAAGCTCATTCGTGATGTCAGTGAGTCGATCAAATGTGAGCTGGACATTCTCATTGTCATTTCTCTTGAAGCGGTTGAAGAGGTTGCGAAGGACACTGATTCTCTGATCTCTCTGGGTTGAGATGCCTTCGTTGACCTTGGAGAGCCAGTCCCAGACTAGCTTAGATTCTTCCAAAGCACTCACGTGGCCATACTGTCCTTTAGTCAGATGACCACATATGATATTCTTCGCAGTAGAGTCCAGTTGAACGAACTTCTTGACGTCAGCAGCAGTGACACCTTCTCCAGCCTTGGGAACGCCGTTCTTGACGACATACCATAGGTCGACGTCAATGGCTTCAAGATGCATGCCCGTCTTATTCTTCCAGTCGGGATATTCAGTTCCATCAAAGACGGGGCACGCAGCGGAGACTTTGATTATCCCTGCAGTCGACATAGCTAAAACTCCAGGTGGTTAAACCGAATCACACAGAACAAGGGAGTACCTTGCTCTGATACCAATTGAAAGTGCGTTATATCGACTAGAGGGGGGTGAATAGGCAATTTTTATGAAAGTCTTCAAAACGTGGAAGTTATGAAGACAAACGATAGAAATAAACCTATTACCCTGCAGCGGAAGGTAGACTACACGAGGCAAGCCATAGTCAAGTATTCAATAGAGTGAAAGCACAATGACTAAGAGCAGCAATGTAGTAAGGATCAGGTAGGAAGATATTATGAAGCCAAACAGAACATGCAGTCACTCAGTGAAGATAACAGATAGTGCAATCATACAATGTCTTCACAAGGAGTAACAGTACGTAAAGAGAAGGTAAGGATGAAACCAGTGACTTGTTGAAGACAATGATGTGTTGGACCAGTTCCAGTTGTTGTGACAACTGTACGTCTGGTTAGGGCGGCTAGCTATTTAAACCTGAGGACACACAGTCCCGGACACCCAGTCCTGAACACGCAGCTCAGGACACCCAGTCCTCACCGTATTCCCCTTGAGCTAAGGTCACACAGACCTCGCCCAATCACTCTGGTAAGTCTTCAAGGTAGACTCCTAAACCTTCGCAGACTTTGTTCACCGGCGATCCACAATGTCTCTTGGATGCTCAGAACGCGACGCCTAACCGGCTGGAGGATGCACAGCCCTCAAGTGTAATAAGTCTTCATATCACACAGACAAGAAGACTTAAGTGATGCCTAATTCTCTTTGGCTCTGGGTGGTTAGGGATTTATCCTCGCAAGGAATTCTCTCTCAAATGCTTCGAGGTGGGTTGCTCTCAAACGACAAAAGCCGTACACTAACTCTGAGCAGCCAACCGTTTATGGTTTTAGGGGGTGGGCTATTTATAGCCACTAGGCAACCCGACCTGATTTGTCCGAAATGACCCTAGGTCACTAAGGAACTGACACCTGTTCCAACGGTCAGATTTCAAACTTACATGGCAACTTTACTTGGGCTACAAGCAAAGCTGACTTGTCCGACTCTGGACAAGATTCGCTCTCATAGTCTTCACTCGAAGACATAGGTTTTGTTTAAGCATCACTTCAGTCATTCTGAATGGTTCTCTTGGACCCCACTTAACAGTACGGTGGTTCCTATGACTCAACAAAGAAGAAAAAGAACTACGAAAGATCTAAGTCTTCGAGCTCCATAGGCTTCATGCGATGTCTTCTCTTGTCATAGTCTTCAATGTGAATGTCTTCATATACCACCTTTGACTTCAATGTCTTCATACATTTTTAGGGGTCATCTCTGGTAGGAAAACCGAATCAATGAGGGACTTCTACCTGTGTTATCCTGCAATTCTCACAAACACATTAGTCCCTCAACTAGGTTTGTCGTCAATACTCCAAAACCAACTAGGGGTGGCACTAGATGCACTTACAATCTCCCCCTTTTTGTGATTGATGACAAACTAGTTGAAGTTTTCAACGGGGAATATAATATGTGAAATTGTAAAGGATAAAGAATTGTCTTCATAAGTTGCAAGGGCTCCCCCTGAAGATGTGCATATAAGTAGTTTGCTTTTGGAATGCAAATGCACATGGCAGGTTGTGCTTGTGGAGATCCTCTTCAACTTATGATGACAATCCACTATGCATGTAAAGGGTATGTGAAGATAATGACATGCATAATGGAAAATGGACGTCTGCAGAATGATCTAAGTGCGGAATTTATCGTCGCACATGCGGAATTTATCATCGCATCACAAGGTGGCAAATAAGTAGCAGACAACCATCGAGTTTTAAGTGTTACAACTCAAAGAACCAAATGTATCAAAATGAGAGTTGTAAACACAAAGCAAAATATAAAGCACCCACCCATATGGACCCGCTTGAAGACTATCAAACTCATATGCTTCTCCCCCTTTTGTCAGTAAGGACCAAAAAGGTTTGAAGACATAGAGCATCTACTCGTGCCCATGAAGAGTAGGTGAAGCAGCAGGGTCGTTGGTGATGTTTGGCGATGCAGAAGAGCTTGGATCAGAGTCGAAGCATGCTGAAGGAGGTGGCGGTGAAGTAGCATCGTCTTCATCCTCGATCACTCTGGCATTCACAGTTGCGGCAAAGGAAGAGAACTCAGAGTCTTCAAGAGATGGAGTTCGTCGCAGCACTGCCCTTCGAGGAGGTGTGGAGTCAAACTTGAAGCGCTCAGAGAAGCCATCCTCTTGAAGATCATCTTCAGAACACATAAGTGTCAGCCCTTTCCATGTGCGGCGAGAGGTTTCATGGGCAACAAAAGCATTCTTGGTGGCAAGATTGCGAATGCAATTAACATCCACCAAGAGGCTTTGCATTTGACGCTTTAGCCAGTCATGATGCCTATCCTGTTTCTAATGAAGAGCCACAAGAAGCTCTCGGTCATTGAGAACACGAGTGCGCTTCTTGGGTCGTGGAGCAGTTGTACTGTCAGTGGCTTCAGTGAGAGCAGGATGCGGTGGACGTGTAGTGCCAGCCAAAGGATACACACGAGTGACTGCTTCAACTCCTTCAATGTTCTGAGGAAAACTCTGATGCTCTACATTCTGAAGACTTAGAGGTTCCTTGGCAGGCTCAGGATAGATGGCTTCAATAGACATATCCACATCAGGCAGAAAAATCCGATGATTGCAAGCAGATGGCTGATATGAGATAGTGGAGTGAAGTTTGATCAGCCGCATGACCCATGGGGCGTAGAACTTCAAGCCAAACAGATCAGAGCCTGATGCAGCAAGTTGGCGAATGAATAAGTCCTGGGCATTGAAGCATTCTCCAAAAAGAAGAGGAAGACCAAGAAAGAACGGGCTGCTCCCACAGAGCCTTTGATTGTTGAACCCATTTCCATGGTTTGTCCTGACGCTGAACATCAACTGACAATCCATGAGCCTGCTTTCACAGAGGCTCATGAAGCTGAAGACTTTCCAGCAGCTGATCCCATCGCTGCTGAAGACATTGGTCACCATGACCATGTAGAAGATGGTGAAGTCCTTCCTCAGCTCGAGCACAGCGAACTCATCAGCATTGGTCGTCCTCTGACGCCAATCGCTCAGGATGCTTCATGGGCTGATCGCCCACAAGAGGAAGAAGACTTTGAGGCCCAGCCAACTCCAACTACACAGGCGTCGCCTGCGTTGCGTAGGCTTCGCAAAGGACCTTGGCCTCCAGTCTCTGCGTCTGAAGCTGCAACTGCTGAAGACATTCCGGTTGCATCAGCCGATGAAGAAGAAGTCCCCCTGCCCCACCAAGAAGCGGTTCTCGAGGAGAACGTGATTGTGACCGGGGGCAGTAGGAGAGGCTTCAGGATATTTCCTCTTCCTGGCTTCAGCCTCAGCAATCCTCGTCTTCTTGGGCTCTGAAGCGGTTGACCAGCTTTTTGGCTTCGAGCAGTCATTCTAGTTGGGAAGACTATGGGATCTGCTTCCTGCCTTGGTGCGTCAGGTTCAGCCGTAGCGGGCTTCTTCTTCTTCTTTGCGGGCATCCTGGGGTTTGATGCCAGGACGCCCAAGGGCCTTGCGCTTCTCAGCCTCATTGTAGGCTTGCACACATCTGTCAGCCAGAACCTTCATGCGTTCACGAGAACCCTGAGCTTCTACACGTTTCTTGAGAAAGGCTTCCTTGAGCTCGTGCAGCATAATCTTGAAGTTCTTCACCTCTTGCACGCTGATCTTGGCCATATGCTTCTTGAACTGATCCTTTTCATAGTCAATCTTTTGCTTCAGTTCAACAATGCGCTGGGCGATAGCTAACTCTGATGCAATGGCGCCATGGAAGGCGACACTGAGGCCAATGGGTAGTTGCAGATCTTCGAAGCTGATGTTTGGCGTGTCAAACCATTCATCAATGAAGTTGTGGATGATTGTTACATCAAAGAGAGGCAGATCGTTGAAGATTTCTGCTTCTTCTTTGCTCTTGATGAGTTGCTCAAAAGCGTCATCTGCAAGATCTTCATCACTTGACAGATCAATGGCATCATTGTGCAGAATGGCAGCAGCTGTTAGCTCTTGGCCGGTGTGTGGCAGAGGCATCTTGACCTTCTGGGGCTTGGAGATGCATGACAAATCTTCAGACTGCACACTATCTTCAAGAGGTGCAGTTGCCAGTGGCTTCGCCCGTAAGAGTTTTGGAGCAGAGGCAGGCTTTGAAGCTTTTGGCTCCTTCAGATTCTTTGGCTTCGGCGTTGCAGGCGCTTCATCTGATTCAGCGTCATCTGCAGGCTCATTCACGGCTGTCCCTTGAACTAAGATATGGGTGATGAGACCTTCAAGGTTGTAGAAAGGACCGACGACATTGGGTTCTGCATCACGTGTGCCGTCAGCCCTTGGAGCAGAAGGACCAGGGTTGAAGTCTAGTCCCAATGTCTTCTTGTTCTGCTTTGCTGAGTTTCGGGCAAACTAGAAGATGCGCTTGAACAGAATGTCGTCACGACACCATAGCAGTGACGATGGGTCAGCATCCGCAGGCTGTGGTCCACGGACCATGCAGGGATAGAAGCCTTGTTCAATGGCTTCATCTCTGGTCCTGGGTTGAAGATTTTTGTAGAGGATGTCTCCCCATGGTCGCTTGATGGCATTCTTTTCAGCATATTCCTTGGTCACAAATCTGTACATGAACCACTGTTCTGCCCAATAGCATCGAATCCATTGGATTCGTGTCTTGCGCTGATTGTAATCCTCTTCAGGATCTGTCTTGTACAGCTCTGAGAGGTCATCGGGCAGATCTCTTGATGTTTCTCCTCGATGCTTTCTGCCACCCTTCCTTGCTGATTTTTCTGAAGCCATGAACCTTAATCTGAAAGGCTTCAATATGTTCAGAGGCTTCAAAGGTTTTCTCTTGCTGGACAAACAGGAACTGGCTTCGGGAGAATTTATGTGATGCTGTAAGAATTCTGCAAATGAATGCAGACTATGAGAACCAAAGGATTCTCCCACGGACATGTACCTGTGACGGCATTAAGGTGCGAGGGAAGGGGAAGAGGTCATATGCATTCTCAGAAGATTTTGAAGATAAATCATTTTAGAAGACATTGACCTCATCGTGCGAAGACATTCACTCATAGATAAGGAGTTGGTTCCAGATTTGTAAGAATCCATGGATCAGTACAAGTGAGGAATCTAACTACTTTGTGAAGCATAAGTGAATATACTAGGCATGTTATGAGATGCAGTATGAAAGAGATCCATCTTGTGTGAATAGAAACTGCTTGTGGTAGAAAGTGATAAAGCTATAGGATCAAAAGGGGGCCGTAAAAAGGAGGTTTTATTTACCACACGAAGAACTGCTAGACGGAGTGGAAGAGGAGGCCGAGCAGTTCGATCTTCCGTTCCCTAACTTGGCGACGGAGGACACCTACGGCGACGGCGGAGAGGACGATGTCCGCGGTCGGCGTGAAGACGGCGTCGGAGAGGTTGCGGCAGCGAAGTGCTTCATCGCCGGCGTCGTCGAGTGCTAGCGGTGGCGCTAGGGTTCGTGCGAGAGTGGAAGAAGAGATAATGACTATGGTGAGGCGTGTATTTATAGGTACAGGGGCAGCACTGCGTTATTACACAGGTGCCCCTGGTGATTCACATCTGATGGGCACGTGGCCGTCATGCAGCATATCGGGGGTTGTTCCACGTCCCATGCACGCCTAGATTTTCGGGTGGTCGTTCCCACTTCTCCGGGTTTCAGGTGAAGGAATGAGCATTGAAAATAGACTTAATGGTTGTCTCTGTATCTTCTGCTGACAAGGACGCAGAGAAGACATCCGACAGTTTCAATAGAATGCATATGATTTGGAGAGATAGAGTTTGAGATAGAAAGCATAGAGAGGTTAGGGTCCGATCACATTCACTTAGTTCAAAAGATTCAACAAGAAGACATAGCTATAAGTGAATGCTGTAGAGGACAGAACACTAGTATATATATATATATATATAATCAACATAGTGAAGATCATCATGAAGACATGTTGAGATTGAAGCCAAACCAAATGTGAAGACATAGCTAATGTAACACCATGAGTGAAGCACTTCAAACAGAAAGTTGGGTGGTGGTGTTACCCACCGTATAGGAAGTATTAGACCCAGACACGGCGCACAATTATCGTGGCGCTCCGAAGTCAAATTCCACATTAATGTATTCACACTTAGAATGTATGTCTTCATTGATTGAAGATATACTTTACTTCGTGTGTTGCACATCTAAGTCATCAATATGCATAAGTGTTAGGATGTGTGCCTGATCACAGGACATTTGAGGATTCCAAGATATTTAGCTCACACCGTAACTTGCAAAATCTCTTCTCATCCAAGGGCTTGGTGAAGATATCTGCCAATTGCTCTTCAGTGTTGACGTGTATGATATCAATATCTTCCTTCACAACATGATCTCTGAGAAAGTGATGACGAATTTCAATGTGCTTTGTCTTCGAGTGCTGAACTGGGTTGTTGGCAATCTTGATGGCGCTTTCGTTGTCGCAGTAGAGTGGCACTTGCTTCAGATGAATGCCATAGTCCTTGAGTGTTTGCTTCATCCACAGAAGCTGAGCGCAGCAAGATCCAGCAGCAATGTATTCAGATTCAGCAGTGGAGAGAGATACACAGTTCTGCTTCTTTGAAGACCAACATACAAGTGATCGTCCCAGAAAATGACATGTGCCTGATGTAGACTTGCGATCCACCTTGTCACCAGCATAATCAGCATCCGAGAATCCAACCAAATCAAACTCTGAGCCCTTTGGATACCATAATCCTAGAGTTGGGGTGTGAGCCAAATATCGAAGAATTCGCTTCACAGCTAAGTGATGCGACTCCTTTGGTGCCGCTTGAAATCGAGCACACATGCAAACACTAAGCATAATATCTGGCCTAGATGCACATAGATAAAGCAAAGAACCAATCATGGAGCGGTATACCTTTTGATCAAACTCTTTACCATTGTCGTCGGGACCCAGATGATGTTTGGCTGGCATTGGCGTCGTGAAGCCTTTGCAGTCTTGCATACCGAACTTCTTCAGGCAATCTTTGAGATACTTCTCTTGAGATATGAAGATGCCGTTGCGTTGCTGTCGTATTTGAAGACCGAGGAAGAACTTCAGCTCTCCCATCATGGACATCTGATATTGCTCTTGCATCATATATCCAAACTCTTCACTGTACTTCTGATTGGTGCAGCCGAAGATAATGTCATCCACATATATTTGGCACACAAACAGTTCACCATCATATGTCTTCGTGAAGAGAGTGGGGTCAGGGAACCAGGTATGAAGCCTTTGCTCTTCAGGAAGTATTTGAGTGTGTCATACCAAGCCCAAGGGGCTTGTTTGAGGCCATACAGTGCCTTGTTGAGCTTGTATACCATGTCAGGATGTTTTGGATCTTCAAAGCCAGGCGGTTGTGCAACATACACTTCTTCTTCAATCTTGCCATTGAGAAAGGCACTCTTCACATCCATTTGATATAGAAGTATGTTATGATGATTTGCATAGGCCAGCAGTATGCGTATGGCTTCAAGTCTAGCCACAGGAGCAAATGTTTCATCGAAGTCAATGCCTTCCACTTGAGTATATCCTTGAGCAAACGAGGCGAGCTTTGTTTCTGACAACTTGACCATGCTCATCTTGCTTGTTGCGGTATATCCATTTGGTGCCTATTATGTTGTGCTTCCGAGGATCAGGACGCTTAACCAGTTCCCATACATTATTCAGCTCAAACTGTTGAAGCTCTTCTTGCATAGCTTGAATCCATTCAGGTTCCATGAAGGCTTCTTCAACTTTCTTGGGTTCTGTTATTGAGACGAATGCGAAGTGCCCACAGAAATTTGCTAGCTGAGTTGCCCTTGAACGAGTGAGTGGACCAGGTGCATTGATGCTATCAATTATTCTCTCAATCTGCACTTCATTGGCAACACGAGGATGTACAGGGCGAAGATTTTGCTCTTGCTGATCATTGTCATTGTTAGTGGGATTGTCTTCAGACTGAGCATGTCTTCAGGTTGATCAGGTGCGGAGATGATAAGTTCCTCTTCAGGTTGAGCTTCAGAGGGTATGATTTCTCCAGTTCCCATTAGCTTGATTGATTCACTGGATGGAACTTCATCTAGCACATTTGGCATGTGCTCTCTTTGTGAACCGTTAGTCTCATCAAACCGCACATCCACTGTTTCAACCACTTTATAATGAAAGAGATTGAATACTCTGTAGGAGTGCGAATCCTTTCCATATCCAAGCATAAAACCCTCATGTGCTTTTGGTGCAAATTTTGAAGTGTGATGTGGATCCTTGATCTAGCACCTGGCACCAAATACTCTGAAGTAACTGACATTTGGCTTCTTGCCAGTAAGGAGCTCATAAGATGTCTTGTTCAGAAGCTTGTGAAGATAAACACGATTGATTGTATGGCATGCAGTATCAATGGCTTCAGGCCAGAATTTTCTTGGAGTCTTGTATTCATCTAGCATCGTTCTGGCCATCTCAATGAGTGTTCTGTTCTTGCGTTCGACGACGCCATTCTGCTGTGGCGTGTACGGGGCTGAGAATTCATGTGTGATGCCCAAGGTATCAAGATATGTATCAAGGCCAGTGTTCTTGAATTCAGTGCCATTGTCACTTCTGATGTGCTTTATCTTGGCGCCATAATTGTTCATAGCTCGATTGGCGAAGCGTCTGAAGACATCCTGCACTTCAGTCTTGTAAAGGATTATGTGCACCCAAGTATATCTAGAATAATCATCAACAATAACAAAGCCATAGAGGCAAGCAGTAGTAGTAAAGTTGAGTAATGAGTGGGACCGAAAAGATCCATGTGGAGCAGTTCGAAGGGTCGAGTAGTTGTCATGATTGTCTTCGAAGGGATGTTTTGGCCCTCGTCATCTTCCCTGCTTCACAGGCACCGCATAAGTGATCTTTCTTGAACTTGACGCCCTCGATGCCTATGACATGCTTCTTCTTTGCAAGGGTGTGGAGGTTCCTCATGCCAGCATGCCCTAGCCTCCGATGCCAGAGCCAGCATTCTGAAGCTTTTGCTAGAAGACATACGGCAAGTTGTGGTCCTGCTGAGAAATCTACCACTACAAATCATCTTTCCGATACCCTTCAAACACTAGAGACTTGTCAGATTCCATTAGAACAAGGCAACGATATTTTCCAAACATTACGATCATGTTCAAATCGCAAAGCATTGAGACAGACATTAAGTTGAAGCCAAGGGATTCAACAAGCATGACTTTATCCATGTGTTGATCCTTTGAGATTGCAACTCTACCTAGACCCAATACCTTACTTTTACCAGTGTCAGCAAATGTGATGTGACTCTTGTCGTATGGACGTAAGGTTGAGTCCATAAGAAGGCTTCTTTTGCCAGTCATGTGATTTGTACACCCACTATCAATAATCCATTCTGAAGACGCTGGTGTCGTACCCTACAGTGCAGTTAGGGGGATAGGCTTCACGAAGAGAATTGTGAAGCAAAAACATTTGACGAACCAGTGGGTTATGAAAGCTTAGATCCAGATTAGGACTGATAGGGAGAGTAGCAAGCGATCCAGGAACGAAGTACATAGTAAGACCATTCGGGCATTTGATCTTGCGCCCTACAAGATGTTTAAGGTCCCCAGCAATAGCGTCAGACGATTTTGGTTTTCTGCTGGAGACCTTTCCCTGCAAAAGAGAGTTAAGCTTTCTTAGCCACCCACATCTTCAAGGGTGGCTTAGAAGCAATAAGTCTAAGTGCAGCGTGTGAAAATTTTGGCTTTGGAGCCCTAGCAAAAAGTCTTGCAGGCGGACAATAGTACTCATAAGAATATGCAGAATAGTTCTTGGTCTTATGAAAATGGCGGTTTGATGAACCGCGCTCATATTCATAGGCCTGAGTATGGTTTCCCTGCAAAACATTTGCGTTAGTGCGACTCAAGTGAGTCCTCTGTCTATATGAAGCCTTTCGACCGTATGAAGCCTGTGGTCTGAGGTTTGTCTTCTTCACGTGTGGTGTCATGATGACATTCACAGGAAGATTCTCCAGAAACTTTTTCGGAACCCAGATCTTGTTCATAGGCGGTCCATTCCTGCAGTTAGTACCAATGTACCTAGCAAAGGATTCATCAATGACAATGGGGTTTGCACAAGAGAAGCCAGATAGATTGGATAGATCTGCTGAAGATTCCTTTGCAGCAACCCATGTGGTTTTGGGGTACTGCTCAGGTTTCCAGTAAGAGCCATCAGCATTCATTTTCCTTATGAACCCAACACCCTCTTTCCTCGGGTTTCGGTTCAAGATCTGTTTTTTGAGGACATCACATAGTGTCTAATGCCCTTTAAGACTTTTGTACATCCCTGTTTCAAGCCATGTCTTCAACCTAGCATTCTCATCAGCAATAGCAGTGGAATCCTCAGCAGAGGGGTTAGTTCCCACATCAACAGTTGAAGATATTGCAACAGTAGCAGCAGTAGAACATTCAGCAACAGAAGTAGCATTATCACGCTCAATGCATTTAAGACATGGTGGTTCAAATCCTTCCTGAGCGGAACTGATCTGTTCGGCGCGAAGTGACTCATTTTCCTTTTGAAGATCTTCATGAGCCGCTCTCAATTTCTCAAGATCTTGCTTCCTTTGAAGATAATCATAGGAAAGCTTTTCATGAGTTGTTGAGAGAGTTTCATGACGACTTTCAAGTTCCTCATACTTAACGTGAAGATTTTTTATGTCTTCAATTAAGGACTCAGATCGATTCATTTCAGCGCCTAACAGATCATCGCTTTTGTCTAACAGTTTTTGAATATGTTCCATGGCTTTCTGTTGTTCAGTTGCAATTTTAGCAAGTGTTTTGTAGCTGGGTTTTGAACCACAATCAGAGTCATCGTCACTAGATGTTTGATAGTGAGTAGTGCGTGTGTTTACCTTGGCACCGCGTGCCATGAAGCTGTAGGTAGGAGCGGAGTAGTCCTTGTCATTTGCATCGGTGTCGGTGATGAGGTCATTGTCTTCAGTGTTGAAGATGGACTTGGCAACATATGCTGTAGTGAAAGTGCGTTATATCGACTAGTGGGGGGTGAATAGGTGATTTTTATGAAAGTCTTCAAAACGTGGGAGGTATGAAGATAAACAGCGAAGATTTTGCCTATTACTATGCAGCAGAAGTTAGATTACACTAGGCAAGCCATGGTCAAGTATTCAATAGAGTGAAAGCACAAAGACAAACAGCTGCAGTGTAATAAGGATCAGGTAGGAAGAAGTTATGAAGCCAAACAGATCATACATTCACGTTGTGAAGACAAAAGATAGAGCAAGCATGCAATGGCTTCACAATGAGTAACACTAAGAAAAAGGAAGTGAAGATGAAACCGGTGACTCGTTGAAGACAATGATGTGTTGGACCAGTTCAGTTGCTGTGACAACTGTACGTTTGGTTGGAGCGGCTAGGTATTTAAACCTTAGGACACACAGTCCCGGACACCCAGTCCTGAACACACAGCTCAGGACACCAAGTCCTCACCGTATTCTCCTTGAGCTAAGGTCACATAGTCCTCGCCCAATCACTCTGGTAAGTCTTCAAGGTAGACTCCCAAACCTTCACAGACTTCGTTCACTGGCAATCCACAATGTCTCTTGGATGCTCTGAACGCGACGCCTAACCGTCTGGAGGATTCACAGTCCTCAAGTGTAATAAGTCTTCAGATCACACAGACAAGAAGACTTAAGTGATGCCCAATTTCTCTGGCTCTGGGTGGTTAGGGCTTTTCTCCTCGCTAGGAATTTTCTCTCAAAGGCTTCGAGGTGGGTTGCTCTCAAACGACAAAAGCCGTGCACTGAAATCTGAGCAGCCAACCGTTTATGGTTGTAGGGGGTGGGCTATTTATAGCCACTTGGCAACCCGACCTGATTTGTCCGAAATGACCCTGGGTCACTAAGGAACTGACACGTGTCTCAACGGTCAGATTTCAAACTCTCATGGCAACTTTACTTGGGCTACAAGCAAAGCTGACTTGTCCGGCTCTGGACAAGATTCGCTCTCATTGTCTTCACTCGAAGACATAGGTTTTTGGTTTAGGCATCACTTCAGTCATTCTGACTGGTTCTCCTGGACCCCACTTAACAGTACGGTGGTTCCTATGACTCAACACAAAGAAAAAGAACTACGAAAGATCTAAGTCTTCGAGCTCCATAGGCTTCATAACGTGTCTTCTTTTGTCATAGTCTTCAATGTGAATATCTTCATATACCACCTTTGGCTTCAATGTCTTCATACATTTTTAGGGGTCATCTCTGGTAGTAAAACCGAATCAATGAGGGACTTCTACCTGTGTTATCCTGCAATTCTCACAAACACATTAGTCCCTCAACTAGGTTTGTCGTCAATACTCCAAAACCAACTAGGGGTGGCACTAGATGCACTTACAATCTCCCCCTTTTTGGTGATTGATGACAAACTAGTTGAAGTTTTCAACGGGGAATATAGTCTGTGAAATTGTAAAGGATAAGGAATTGTCTTCATAAGTTGCAAGGGCTCCCCCTGAAGATGTGCATATAAGTTAATTTGCTTTTGGA
Source organism: Triticum aestivum (assembly GCF_018294505.1). Lineage (NCBI taxonomy): Eukaryota > Viridiplantae > Streptophyta > Magnoliopsida > Poales > Poaceae > Triticum > Triticum aestivum. Next base: position 312,345,931 of record NC_057803.1, read on the forward strand.
ATGCAAATGCACATGGCAGGTTGTACTTGTGGAGATCCACTTCAGCTTATGATGACTATCCACTATGCATGTGAAAGTATATGAAGATAATGACATGCATAATGGAAAATGGACGTCTGCAGAATGAGATAAGTGCGGAATTTATCGTCGCACATGCGGAATTTATCTTCGCAAACAGGGTGGCAAACAAGTAGCAGACGACCATCTGGTTTAGTGTTACAACTCATAAGAACCAAATGTAGAAAAACGAGAGTTGTAAGCACGAAGCAAAATATACAAACATAAAGCACCCGCCCATATGGACCCGCTTGAAGACTATCAACCCATATGCTTCTCCCCCTTTTGTCAGCAAGGACCAAAAAGGTTTGAAGACATAGAGTGTCTACTCATTCCCAGGAGCAGCAGGGTCGTTGGAGGTGTTTGGCGGTGCAGAAGAGCTTGGAGGTGCTGAAGCAGGTGGCGGTGATGTAGCATCGTCTTCTTCATCAATGATTCTGGCAGTGACTGTGGCAGCAGATGAAGAAAACTCAGAGTCTTCAAGTGATGGTGTGTTGCGCATCACAGCCCTTCTAGGAGGTGTGGTGTCAAACTTGAATCGCTCAGTGAAGCCATCCTCTTCAAGTTCAGCTTCAGTACACATCATTGATAGCCCTTTCCATGTACGACGACAGGTTTCATGAGTGACGAAAGCATTCTTGGTGGCAAGATTTCGAAGACGATTAACATCCACCAAGAGGCTTTTCATCTGACGCTTTAGCCAGTCGTGATGCCTATCTTGTTTTTGATGAAGGGCCACAAGAAGCTCTCGGTCATTGAGAACACGAGCGCGCTTCTTGGGTCTTGAAGCAGTTGCACTATCAGTGGCTTCAGTTGAAGCAGGGTGTGGCGCACGTGTAGTGCCAGCCAAAGGATACACCCTGGAGATGGCTTCAACACCTTCATCGTTCTGAGTGAAGCTCTGGTGTTCTGCATTCTGAAGACTCAAAGGTTGCTTGGCAGGCTCAGGATATATAGCTTCAGCAGAGGTATCCACATCTGGCAAGAAGATCCGATGGTTGCGGGCTGAGGGCTGATATGAGATCGCAGAGTGAAGCTTGATCAGTCTCATTACCCAAGGAGCATAGAACTTTAAACCAAACAGATCTGAGCCTGATGCAGCGAGTTGGCGTATGAAGAAATCCTGTGCGTTGAAGCATTTGCCATGAAGGATACAGAATATCAGAGTCTTCATTGCACCCTCGATCTTGACATTTGGAGAGTGCCCTTTAATAGGCCAGAGAGTCCGCCGGATAATGTGATAGATGGTTCTGGGCAGGTACTCAAAGTCTTCAACGAAGAACTCTGTTGGATAAGGAGCATCGTGGGGCAATGGCTTCATCATGGAGAGCATCTGACTCATATTCGGTTCAGGCCTCTGGAATATGCTCTCAAGAGCTTCAGTGTGTAGTGGACAGCCTTCCTCGAAGAATTCGCCAGGAGTGGGCAGGCCGGTGAGCTCAATGATATCAAATGCATTGGCTTCGTGATGGACATTGCCGGTCATCCACTCCAGGGCCCAAGTCTTCGGATCTCTGTTGTATCCTTTGATGTGTAGGGTGGCATAGAATTGCAACAGAAGCTCTTCATTCCAGTGCTCTTCATCAGTTACAAACTGCAGCAGACCCACTTGCTTGAAGCAATCCAACGCTTCCTCTAAACAGGGCAGACCAGCAATGGCTTCAACATCAAGGCGCTTGTGCGGGAAGATGCGACCTTGGTTGTATAGGATGCATGAATAGTAGCTGCGCTGAGGATAGCTCCAGAACCTATCTGATGAAATCCTTTCCCTTGAATAGGGGTTCTTGGAGCTGTTGAAGAACGTATTGTCTGCCTTGAAGCTATTGATGTCAAAGGAGCCAGGTGCTGATGCAGGACCTGGGAACCTTGGCAGCCTTGGGACTGGCTTCTGGACATGAGGCCTGTGCTCAACATGGTAATCAAATTGAGGACCTGCAGCAGACTCAGGAACAGAAGTGTCTGGATCAGTAGCTTCGCTGTCTGCTGAAGCTTTTGGTGGGGAGGGCTCCACATTGGCTTCAGTGTTGGTTGTGGCAGCCTCAACATTTTCAGCCTCCGCTTGACTAGCTGGAGGGTCAGTCACAAGCACGTTCTCCTGGAGAACTGCTTCTTGGTGGAGCATAGGAGTGGGCTCTTGTGGTGCTTCTTCTGCGGCTGATGCAGCCGGAATGTCTTCAGCATAGACTTGAGGCCTTGGACCTTTGCGAAGCCTGCGGAATGCAGACGACGCCTGTGGGGTTGGAGTGGGCTGGGCCTCATTGTCTTCTTCCTCTTGAGGGCGATCCGCCCATGACGCATCTTGTGCAATTGGCGTCAGAGGACGACCAATGCTGATGAGCTCGCTTTGTTCATACTGAGGAAGGGCTGCATCATCTTGTACATTGTCCTGATGACCAATGTCTTCAACAGCAATGGGGTCGGCTGCTGGTATGTCTTCAGCTTCAGGAGCCTCTGTGGAAGCAAGCTCATGAACTGTCAGTTGTCGTTCTGCGTTGGGGTGAACCATAGAGATAGGTTCAACTATCAAGGGCTCTGTGGGAGCAGCCCGAGATTTCTTGATCTTTCGCTTCTTCTTGCTGGGGGCAGTAGGAGAGGCTTCAGAGCTTTTCCTCTTCCTGGCTTCAGCCTCAGCAGTTCTTGTCTTCTTGAGCTCTGAAGCTGTTGACCGGCTCTTTGGCTTCGAGCCAGTCGTTGCAGTTGGGAAGACAATTGGAACTGCTTCTTGCCTAGGTGCCTCTGGTTCAGCATAGCAGGCTTCTTCTTCTTCTTCGCGGCCATCTTGGGGTCGATGCCAGGACGCCCAAGTGCCTTGCGCTTCTCAGCCTCATTGTAGGCTTGCACACATCTTTCAGCCAGAGACTTCATCCGCTCACGTGAACCCTGAGCTTCTGCACGCTTCTTCAGAAAGTTTTCCTTTGAGCTCATGCAACATGGTCTTGAAGCTCTTCACTTCTTGCACGCTGAGCTTGGCCATATTCTTCTTGAACTGAGCCTTTTCATGATCAATTTTCTGCTTCAGTTCAACAATGCGCTGGGCAATTGCAAGTTCTGAAGCAATAGCGCCTTGGAAGGCGACGCTGAGGCCAACGGGCAGCTGCAGATCTTCGAAGCTGATGTTTGGTGTGGCAAACCATTCGTCGATGAAGTTGTGGATGATGGCGACATCAAAGAGAGGCAAATTGTTGAAGATTTCAGCTTCTTCTTTGCTCTTGATGAGCTGCTCTAGAGCGTCATCTCCAAGATCTTCATCACTTGACAGATCAATGGCTTCGCTGCGCAGAATGGCAGCAGCTGTGAGCTCTTTGCCGGTGTGTGGCTGAGGCACCTTGGCCTTCTGGGGCTTGGAGACGCGGGATACGTCTTCAGACTGCACACTGTCTTTCAGGAGGTGCAGTTGCCAATGGCTTCGCCCTTGAGATTTTTGATGAAGGGGCCGGCTTTGAAGCTTTTGGCTTCTTCGACTGCTTTGGCTTCGGTACAGCAGGAGCTTCATCAGACTCAGAGTCAGCTGGAGGGTCATTCACGGCAGTCCCTTGGACTAAGATGCGGGTGATGAGGCCCTCAAGGTTGGCATACGGACCGATGATATTGGGTTCTGCGTCGCGTGTGCCATCTGCCCTTGGTGCGGAGGGACCAGGGTTGAAGTCTAACCCCAACTTCTTCTTGTTTGCTTCGCTGATTGTTGGGCAAACTGGAAGTTGCGCTTGAATAGATTGTCGTCACGACACCAGAGTAGTGACGACGGATGTGCATCATCAGGCTGTGGCCCACGAACCATGCATGGATAGAAGCTTTGGGCAATAGCTTCATCTCTGGACCTGGGTACAAGGTTCTTGTATAAGATGTCTCCCCACGGTCTTTTGATGGCACTTTTCTCAGCATACTCTTGGGTTGTGAAGCGGTATTTGAACCATTGTTCTGCCCAATAGCGTCGAATCCATTGGATTCGGGTCTTGCGCTGCCCATAATTCTCTTCAGGATCTGTTTTATACATTTCTGCCAGGTCTTCAGGCAGATCTTTGGAAGTTCCTCCACGTCGCTGTCTGCCCCCCTTCCTTGCTGCTGCTTCTGAAGCCATAAACTTTAACTTGAAAGGCTTCAAAACTTTCAAAGGCTTCAAAGGCTTTCTTTTGCTGGACCAACAGGAACTGGCTTCAGGAGAATTTATGTGATGCTGTAGGAATTCTGCAAATGAATGCAGACTATGAGAACCGAAGGATTCTCCCACGGACATGTACCTGTGACAGCATTAAGGTGCGAGGGAAGGGGAAGAGGTCATATGCATTCTCAGAAGGTTTTGAAGATTAATCAGTTTAGAAGACATTGACCTCATCGTGCGAAGACATTCACTCATAGATAAGAAGTTGGTTCCAGATTTGTACGAACCCACAGATCAGTACAAGTGAGGAATCTAACTACTTCATGAAGCACAAGTGAATATACTAGGCATGTTATGAGATGCAGATTGAGAGATCTAACTTGTGTGAAGAGAAACTTCTTATGGTAGAAAGTGACAGAACCATGAGATCAAAAGGGGCTGTAAAAAGAAGTTTTATTTACCACACTTGGAACTGCTAGACGGAGTGGGAGATGATGCCGAGCAGTTCAGTCCTCCGTGCCCTAACTTGGCGACGGAAGACACCTACGGCGACGGCGGAGAGGACGATGTCCGCGATCGGCGTGAGGACGACGTCGGAGAGGTTGCGGCAGCGAAGCGCTTCGTCGCCGGCGTCGTCGAGAGCTAGCGGTGGCGCTAGGGTTCGTGCGAGGGTGGAAGAAGGAGATAATGACCGCGGTAAGTGTGAATTTATAGGCACAGGGGCGGCACTGTGCTATTACACAGGTGCCCCTGGCGATTCGCATCTGAGGAACGCGTGGCATGTTTGCGGAAGTTTGGGGTTTGTTCCACGTCCCACGCACGCCTGGATTGTCGGGCGGTCGTTCCTGTTTCTCCGGATTTTATGTGGAGGAATGAGCATTGAAAACAGACTTTATGGTTGTCTCTATATCTTCTGCTGACAAGGACGCAGTGAAGACATTCGACAGTTTCAATAGAATGCATATGACTTGGAGAGATAGAATTTGAGATAGAAAGCATAGAAAGATTAGGGTCCGATCACATTCACTTAGTTCAAAAGATTCAACCAAGAAGACATAGCTATAAGTGAATGCTGTAGAGGACAGAACACTAGTATATATATATATATATATATATATATATATATATATATATATATATATATATATATATATAATCAACATAGTGAAGATCATCATGAAGACATGTTGAGATTGAAGCCAAACCAAATGTGAAGACATAGCTAATGTAACACCATGAGTGAAGCACTTCAAATAGAACGTTTGGTGGTGGCGTTACCCACCGTATAGGAAGTATTAGACCCAGACACGGCGCACAATTATCGTGGCGCTCCGAAGTCAAATTCCACATTAATGTATTCACACTTAGAATGTATGTCTTCATTGATTGAAGATATACTTTACTTCGTGTGTTGCACATCTAAGTCATCAATATGCATAAGTGTTAGGATGTGTGCCTGATCACAGGACATTTGAGGATTCCAGGATATTTAGCTCACACCGTAACTTGCAAAATCTCTTCTCATCCAAGGGCTTGGTGAAGATATCTGCCAATTGTTCTTCAGTGTTGACGTGTATGATATCAATGTCTTCCTTCACAACATGATCTCTGAGAAAGTGATGACGAATTTCAATGTGCTTTGTCTTCGAGTGCTGAACTGGGTTGTTGGCAATCTTGATGGCGCTTTCGTTGTCGCAGTAAAGTGGCACTTGCTTCAGATGAATGCCATAGTCCTTGAGTGTTTGCTTCATCCACAGAAGCTGAGCGCAGCAAGATCCAGCAGCAATGTATTCAGATTCAGCAGTGGAGAGAGATACACAGTTCTGCTTCTTTGAAGACCAACATACAAGTGATCGTCCCAGAAAGTGACATGTGCCTGATGTAGACTTGCGATCAACTTTGTCACCAGCATAATCAGCATCCGAAAATCCAACCAAATCAAACTCTGAGCCCTTTGGATACCATAATCCTAGAGTTGGGGTGTGAGCCAAATATCGAAGAATTCGCTTCACAGCTAAGTGATGCGACTCCTTTGGTGCCGCTTGAAATCGAGCACACATGCAAACACTAAGCATAATATCTGGCCTAGATGCACATAAATAAAGCAAAGAACCAATCATGGAGCGGTATACCTTTTGATCGAACTCTTTACCATTGTCGTCAGGACCTAGATGATGTTTGGCTGGCATTGGTGTTGTGAAGCCTTTGCAGTCTTGCATACCGAACTTCTTCAGGCAATCTTTGAGATACTTCTCTTGAGATATGAAGATGCCATTGCGTTGTTGTCGTATTTGAAGACCAAGGAAGAACTTCAGCTCCCCCATCATGGACATCTGATATTGCTCTTGCATCATATATCCAAACTCTTCACTGTACTTCTGATTGGTGCAGCCGAAGATAATGTCATCCACATATATTTGGCACACAAACAGTTCACCATCATATGTCTTCGTGAAAAGAGTGGGATCCAGGGAACCAGGTATGAAGCCTTTGCTCTTCAGGAAGTATTTGAGTGTGTCATACCAGGCCCTAGGGGCTTGTTTGAGGCCATACAGTGCCTTGTTGAGCTTGTATACCATGTCAGGATGTTTTGGATTTTCAAAGCCAGGCGGTTGTGCAACATACACTTCTTCTTCAATCTTGCCATTGAGAAAGGCACTTTTCACATCCATTTGATATAGAAGTATGTTATGATGATTTGCATAGGCCAGCAGTATGCGTATGGCTTCAAGCCTAGCCACAGGAGCAAATGTTTCATCGAAGTCAATGCCTTCCACTTGAGTATATCCTTGAGCAACGAGACGAGCTTTGTTTCTGACAACTTGACCATGCTCATCTTGCTTGTTGCGGTATATCCATTTGGTGCCTATTATGTTGTGCTTCCGTGGATCAGGACGCTTAACCAGTTCCCATACATTATTCAGCTCAAACTGTTGAAGCTCTTCTTGCATAGCTTGAATCCATTCAGGTTCCATGAAGGCTTCTTCAACTTTCTTGGGTTCTGATATTGAGACGAATGCGAAGTGCCCACAGAAATTTGCTAGCTGAGTTGCCCTTGAACGAGTGAGTGGACCAGGTGCATTGATGCTGTCAATTATTCTGTCAATCTGCACTTCATTGGCAACACGAGGATGTACAGGGCGAAGACTTTGCTCTTGCTGATCTGTGTTGTTGTTGGGAGGAATGTCTTCAGGCTGAGCATTGTCTTCATGTTGATCAGGTGCTGAGATGATAAGTTCTTCTTCAGGATGAGCTTCAGAAGGTATAATCTCTCCAGTTCCCATTAGCTTGATTGATTCACTAGCTGGAACTTCATCTAGCACATTTGGCAGTTGCTCTCTTTGTGAACCATTTGTCTCATCGAACCGCACATCCACTGTTTCAACCACTTTGTAATGAAAGAGATTGAAGACTCTGTAGGAGTGCGAATCCTTTCCATATCCAAGCATAAAGCCCTCATGTGCTTTTGGTGCAAACTTTGAGGTGTGGTGTGGGTCCTTGATCCAGCACCTTGCGCCAAATACTCTGAAGTAACTGACATTTGGCTTCTTGCCAGTTAGGAGTTCATAAGATGTCTTGTTCAGAAGCTTGTGAAGATAAACACGATTGATTGTATGGCATGCAGTGTCAATGGCTTCAGTCCAGAATTTTCTTGGAGTCTTGTATTCATCTAGCATCGTTCTGGCCATCTCAATGAGTGTTCTGTTCTTGCGTTCGACGACGCCATTCTGCTGTGGCGTGTACGGAGCTGAGAATTCATGTGTGATGCCCAAGGTATCAAGATATGTATCAAGGCCAGTGTTCTTGAATTCAGTGCCATTGTCACTTCTGATGTGCTTTATCTTGGCGCCAAAATTGTTCATAGCACGATTGGCGAAGCGTCTGAAGACATCCTGCACTTCAGTCTTGTAAAGGATTATGTGCACCCAAGTATATCTAGAGTAATCATCAACAATGACGAAGCCATAGAGGCAAGCAGTAGTAGTAAAAGTTGAGTAGTGAGTGGGGCCGAAAAGATCCATGTGGAGCAGTTCGAAGGGTTGAGTAGTAGTCATGATTGTCTTCGAAGGATGTTTTGCCCTTGTCATCTTCCCTGCTTCACAGGCACCGCATAAGTGATCTTTCTTGAACTTGACGCCCTCGATGCCTATGACATGCTTCTTCTTCGCAAGGGTGTGGAGGTTCCTCATGCCAGCATGCCCAAGCCTCCGATGCCAAAGCCAGCATTCTGAAGCTTTTGCAAGAAGACATACTGCAAGTTGTGGCCCTGCTGAGAAATCTACCACGTACAGATCATCTTTTCGATACCCTTCAAACACTAGAGACTTGTCAGATTCCATTAGTACTAGGCAACGATATTTTCCAAACATTACGATCATGTTCAAATCGCAAAGCATTGAGACAGACATTAAGTTGAAGCCAAGGGATTCAACAAGCATGACTTTATCCATGTGTTGATCCTTTGAGATTGCAACTCTACCTAGACCCAATACCTTACTTTTACCAGTGTCAGCAAATGTGATGTGGCTCTTGTCGGATGGACGTAAGGTTGAGTCCATAAGAAGGCTTCTTTTGCCAGTCATGTGATTTGTACACCCACTGTCAATAATCCATTCTGAAGACTTTGAAGACGCTGGTGTCGTACCCTACAGTGCAGTTAGGGGGATAGGCTTCACGAAGAGAATTGTGAAGCAAAAACATTTGACGAACCAGTGGGTTATGAAAACTTAGATCCAGATTAGGACTAATAGGGAGAGTAGCATGCGATTCAGGAACGAAGTACATAATGATGCCATTCGGGCATTTTATCTTGCGCCCTACAAGATTTTTAAGGTCCCCAGCAATAGCGTCAGAAGATTTTGGTTTTCTGCTGGAGACCTTTCCCTGCAAAAGAGAGTTAAGCTTTCTTAACCACCCACATCTTCAAGGGTGGCTTAGAAGCAATAAGTCTAAGTGCAGCATCTGAGAATTTTGGCTTTGAAGCCTTAGCAAACAGTCTTGCAGGTGGACAATAGTACTCATAGGGATAAGCAGAATAATTTTTGGTCATATGAACATGACGGTTCGATGACCCGCTCTCATATTCATATGCCTGAGTATGGTTTCCCTGCAAAACATTTGCGTTAGTGTGACTCAGGTGAGTCCTCTGTTTGTATGAAGCCTTTGGACCGTATGAAGCCTTTGGTCTGAGGTTTGTCTTCTTCAAGTGAGGTGTCATGAAGACATTCACAGGAAGATTTTCCAGACACTTTTTCGGAACCCAGATCTTCTTCATAGGCGGTCCATTCCTGCAGTTAGTACCAATGTACCTGGCAAACACTTCACCATTCTGATTCTTAAACAGTTTATAGTTTGCATCAAAGGATTCATCAATAATAATGGGGTTAGCACAAGTGAAGCCAGATAAATTGGATGGATCTGCTGAAGGTTCCTTTGCAGCAACCCATGTGGTTTTGGGGTACTGCTCAGGTTTCCAGTAAGAGCCATCTGCATTTATTTTCCTTACGAACCCAACACCCTCTTTCCTAGGGTTTCGGTTCAGAATCTGCTTCTTGAGGACATCACATAATGTCTGATGTCCTTTAAGACTTTTGTACATCCCTGTTTCAAGCAATGTCTTCAACCTAGCATTCTCATCAGCAATAGCAGTGGTATCCTCAGCAGAGGGGTTAGTTACCACATCAACAGTTGAAGATATTGCAACAGCAGTAGCAGTGGAACATTCAGCAACAGAAGTAGCATTATCACGCTCAATGCATTTAAGACATGGTGGTTCAAATCCTTCCTGAGCGGAACTGATCTGTTCGGCGCGAAGTGACTCGTTTTCCTTTTGAAGATCTTCATGAGCCGCTCTCAATTTCTCAAGTTCTTGCTTCCTTTGAAGATAATCATAGGAAAGCTTTTCATGAGTTGTTGAGAGAGTATCAAGACGATCTTCAAGTTCCTGATACTTAACGTGAAGATTTTTTATGTCTTCAATTAAGGATTCAGATCGAGTCATTTCAGCACCCAACAGATCATCGCTTCTGTCTAACAGTTTTTGAATATGTTCCATAGCTTTCTGTTGTTCAGTTGCAATTTTAGCAAGTGTTTTGTAGCTGGGTTTTGAATCACAGTCAGAGTCATCGTCACTAGATGTTTGATAGCGAGTAGTGCGTGTGTTTACCTTGGCACCGCGTGCCATGAAGCAGTAGGTAGGAGTGGAGTCGTTCTTGTCATTTGCATCGGTGTCGGTGATGAAGTCATTGTCTTCAGTGTTGAAGATGGACTTGGCGACGTATGCTGTAGCCAGACTCGCAATGCCAGAATCAGACTCCTCCTCAGACTCCACCTCTGCCTCCTCAGAAGCGGACTCCTCCTCTGAATCCATTTCCTTGCCAACAAACGCACGTGCCTTGCCAGATGAGCTCTTCTTGTGTGATGAAGACTTTGAGGAAGACTTGGAAGAAGACTTTGAGTATTTCTTCTTCTTCTTGTCGTCAGAATCATATTCCTTGCTCTTCTTCTTCCTTCTGTTCTCATTGTCCCACTGTGGACACTCAGAGATGAAGTGTCCAGTTTTCTTGCACTTGTGACATGTTTTCTTCTTGTAGTCATGAGCAGAAGCTTCATCATTCCTTGAGCTTGATCGTGAAGATTTTCTGAAGCCTTTCTTCTTGGTGAATTTTTGGAACTTCTTCACTAGCATTGCAAGTTCCCTTCCAATGTCTTCAGGATCATCAGAACTGCTGTCAGATTCTTCTTCAGATGAGGAAACAGCTTTTGCCTTCAAGGCACGAGTTCGCCCATAGTTTGGACCGTAGATATCTCTTTTCTCAGAAAGCTGAAACTCATGTGTGTTGAGCCTCTCAAGTATGTCAGACGGATCGAGTGTCTTGAAATCAGGACGTTCTTGAATCATCAGGGCTAGGATGTCAAACGAACTATCAAGTGATCTCAGCAGCGTCTTGACGATTTCATGTTTGGTGATCTCAGTGGCGCCGAGGGCTTGAAGCTCATTTGTGATGTCAGTGAGCCGGTCAAATGTGTGCTGGACATTCTCATTGTCATTTCGCTTGAAGCGGTTGAAGAGGTTGCGAAGAACACTGATTCTTTGATCTCTCTGGGTTGAGATGCCTTCATTGACCTTGGAGAGCCAGTCCCAGACCAGCTTGGATGTCTTCAAGGCACTCACACGGCCATACTGTCCTTTTGTCAGATGACCACAGATGATATTTTTGGCAGTAGAGTCCAGTTGAGTGAACTTCTTGACATCAGCAGCAGTGACACCTTCTCCAGCCTTGGGAACGCCGTTCTCGACGACATACCATAGGTCGACGTCAATGGCTTCAAGATGCATGCGCATCTTATTCTTCCAGTAGGGATATTCAGTTCCATCGAAGACGGGGCACGCAGCGGAGACTTTGATTATCCCTGCAGTCGACATAGCTAAAACTCCAGGTGGTTAAACCGAATCACACAGAACAAGGGAGCACCTTGCTCTGATACCAATTGAAAGTGCGTTATATCGACTAGAGGGGGGGTGAATAGGCGATTTTTATGAAAGTCTTCAAAACGTGGGAGTTATGAAGACAAACAGCGAAGATTATGCCTATTACTATGCAGCGGAAGTTAGATTACACTAGGCAAGCCATGGTCAAGTATTCAATAGAGTGAAAGCACAATGACAAACAGCTGCAGTGTAATAAGGATCAGGTAGGAAGAAGTTATGAAGCCAAACAGATCATACATTCACGTTGTGAAGACAAAAGATAGAGCAAGCATGCAATGGCTTCACAATGAGTAACAGTAAGAAAAGGAAGTGAAGATGAAACCAGTGACTCGTTGAAGACAATGATGTGTTGGACCAGTTCCAGTTGCTGTGACAACTGTACGTCTGGTTGGAGCGGCTAGGTATTTAAACCTTAGGACACACAGTCCCGGACACCCAGTCCTGAACACGCAGCTCAGGACACCAAGTCCTCACCGTATTCTCCTTGAGCTAAGGTCACATAGTCCTCGCCCAATCACTCTGGTAAGTCTTCAAGGTAGACTCCCAAACCTTCACAGACTTCGTTCACTGGCAATCCACAATGTCTCTTGGATGCTCTGAACGCGACGCCTAACCGTCTGGAGGATTCACAGTCCTCAAGTGTAATAAGTCTTCAGATCACACAGACAAGAAGACTTAAGTGATGCCCAATGTTCTCTGGCTCTGGGTGGTTAGGGCTTTTCTCCTCGCTAGGAATTTTCTCTCAAAGGCTTCGAGGTGGGTTGCTCTCAAACGACAAAAGCCGTGCACTGAAATCTGAGCAGCCAACCGTTTATGGTTGTAGGGGGTGGGCTATTTATAGCCACTTGGCAACCCAACCTGATTTGTCCGAAATGACCCTGGGTCACTAAGGAACTGACACGTGTCTCAACGTTCAGATTTCAAACTCTCATGGCAACTTTACTTGGGCTACAAGCAAAGCTGACTTGTCCGGCTCTGGACAAGATTCGCTCTCATTGTCTTCACTCTAAGGCATAGGTTTTTGGTTTAGGCATCACTTCAGTCATTCTGACTGGTTCTCCTGGACCCCACTTAACAGTACGGTGGTTCCTATGGCTCAACACAAAAAAAAACTACGAAAGATCTAAGTCTTCGAGCTCCATAGGCTTCATAACGTGTCTTCTTTTGTCATAGTCTTCAATGTGAATATCTTCATATAACACCTTTGGCTTCAATGTCTTCATACATTTTTAGGGGTCATCTCTGGTAGTAAAACCAAATCAATGAGGGACTTCTACCTGTGTTATCCTGCAATTCTCACAAACACATTAGTCCCTCAACTAGGTTTGTCGTCAATACTCCAAAACCAACTAGGGGTGGCACTAGATGCACTTACATGTAGCCAGACTTGGCGACGCCAGAATCGGACTCCTCCTCAGACTCCACCTCCGCCTCCTTAGAAGCGGACTCCTCCTCTAAATCAATTTCCTTGCCAACAAACGCACGTGCCTTGCCAGATGAGCTCTTCTTGTGTGATGAAGACTTTGAAGAAGACTTGGAAGAAGACTTTGAGTATTTCTTCTTCTTCTTGTCGTCAGAGTCATATTCCTTGCTCTTCTTCTTCTTTTTGTTCTTATTGTCCCACTGCGGACACTCAGAGATGAAGTGGCCAGGTTTCTTGCACTTGTGACATGTTTTCTTCTTGTAGTCATGAGCAAAAGCTTCATCGTTCCTTGAGCTTGATCGGGAAGACTTTCTGAGGCCTTTCTTCTTGGTGAATTTTTGGAACTTCTTCACAAGCATAGCAAGTTCCCTTCCAATGTCTTCAGGATCATCAGAACTGCTGTCAGATTCTTCTTCAGATGAGGAGACAGCTTTTGCCTTCAAGGCACGAGTTCGCCCATAGTTTGGACCGTAGATATCTCTTTTCTCAGAAAGCTGAAACTCATGTGTGTTGAGCCTCTCAAATATGTCAGACGGCTTGAGTGTCTTGAAATCAGGACGTTCTTGAATCATCAGGTCCAGGGTGTCAAACGAACTGTCAAGTGATCTCAGTAGTGTCTTGACGACTTCATGCTTGGTGATCTCAGTAGCGCCGAGGGCTTGAAGCTCATTTGTGATGTCAGTGAGTCGATCAAATGTGAGCTGGACATTCTCATTGTCATTTCGCTTGAAGCGGTTGAAGAGGTTGCGAAGGACACTGATTCTCTGATCTCTCTGGGTTGAGACGCCTTCGTTGACCTTGGAGAGCCAGTCCCAGACTAGCTTAGATGTTTCCAAAGCACTCACGCGGCCATACTGTCCTTTGGTCAGATGACCACAGATGATATTCTTGGCAGTAGAGTCCAGTTGAACGAACTTCTTGACGTCAGTAGCAGTGACACCTTCTCTAGCCTTGGGAACACCGTTCTTGACGACATAGCATAGGTCGACGTCAATGGCTTCAAGATGCATGCGCATCTTATTCTTCCAGTGGGGATATTCAGTTCCATCGAAGACGGGGCACGCAGCGGAGACTTTGATTATCCTTGAAGTCGACATAGCTAAAACTCCAGGTGGTTAAACCGAATCACACAAAACAAGGGAGTACCTTGCTCTGATACCAATTGAAAGTGCGTTATATCGACTAGAGGGGGGTGAATAGGCGATTTTTATGAAAGTCTTCAAAACGTGGAAGTTATGAAGACAAACGATAGAAATAAACCTATTACCCTGTAGCGGAAGGTAGACTACACAAGGCAAGCCATAGTCAAGTATTCAATAGAGTGAAAGCACAATGACTAAGAGCAGCAATGTAGTAAGGATTAGGTAGGAAGATATTATGAAGCCAAACAGAACACGCAGTCACTCAGTGAAGATAACAGATAGTGCAATCATACAATGTCTTCACAAGGAGTAACAGTACGTAAAGAGAAGGTAAGGATGAAACCAGTGACTTGTTGAAGACAATGATGTGTTGGACCAGTTCCAGTTGCTGTGACAACTGTACGTCTAGTTAGGGCGGCTAGCTATTTAAACCTGAGGACACACAGTCCTGGACACCCAGTCCTGAACACGCAGCTCAGGACACCCAGTCCTCACCGTATTCCCCTTGAGCTAAGGTCACACAGACCTCACCCAATCACTCTGGTAAGTCTTCAAGGTAGACTCCCAAACCTTCACAGACTTCGTTCAGCGGCGATCCACAATGTCTCTTGGATGCTCAGAAGACGACGCCTAATCGACTGGAGGATGCATAGTCCTCAAGTGTAATAAGTCTTCAGATCACATAGACAAGAAGACTTAAGTGATGCCTAATTCTCTTTGGCTCTGGGTGGTTAGGGCTTTATCCTCGCAAGGAATTCTCTCTCAAATGCTTCGATGTGGGTTGCTCTCAAATGACAAAAGCCGTACACTAACTCTGAGCAGCCAACCGTTTATGGTTGTAGGGGGTGGGCTATTTGTAGCCACTAGGCAACCCGACCTGATTTGTCCGAAATGACCCTAGGTCACTAAGGAACTGACACGTGTTCCAACGGTCAGATTTCAAACTCACACGACAACTTTACTTGGGCTACAAGCAAAGCTGACTTGTCTGACTCTGGACAAGATTCGCTCTCATAGTCTTCACTCGAAGACATAGGTTTTGTTTAAGCATCACTTCAGTCATTCTGAATGGTTCTCTTGGACCCCACTTAACAGTACGGTGGTTCCTATGACTCAACAAAGAAGAAAAAGAACTACGAAAGATCTAAGTCTTCGAGCTCCATAGGCTTCTTGCGATGTCTTCTCTTGTCATAGTCTTCAATGTGAATGTCTTCATATACCACCTTTGACTTCAATGTCTTCATACATTTTTAGGGGTCATCTCTGGTAGGAAAACCGAATCAATGAGGGACTTCTACCTGTGTTATCCTGCAATTCTCACAAACACATTAGTCCCTCAACTAGGTTTATCGTCAATACTCCAAAACCAACTAGGGGTGGCACTAGATGCACTTACATGAATACGTATGATGATGCCTACATGAGATTGAAGAAGATAGCAATTGCGGACCCGCCGACAAAGCGACGCGGCTACGACGATTACTATCTCATTGTGGTGTTCGACATAAGGATTGCCATCAATGCAAGAGGCAGTAACAGCAAAGGCTGGCGCATGTTGGCGGCAGCAGATTTGTACCCCTACACGTTCGAAGACGTCGTGCGCCATCTAGGTGGCATCTTTGCGGTGACAAGCCAGGGGACTTGTTTCATCTGGTTGCCATCCTACGGTACGGGAGATTACAAACGGAATGCACAAACCATCATTTCCATCCCTAACGGTACTCCATTATTTTGCAAGGACCAGTCATCCCGCGATCAAAATAAGATCGCCGATCCTGGATGTGCATTTGCATTCGCGATTCGGTCGAATATGGAACCTTGTAGCTGACTTTGGCATATTGGGATCAACTATCTTAGCAGTTGTTACCCATGGTACCACTGATGTGCAACATGGTCACACAATCTACCACGATCGGACCATCACCATCTACCCAGGTATTCCATTTTTAACCCTCTCGCCTTCTCTTTCATTGTTGTACTAGTACTCTATTTACGTACTAGTAGGAGTACTTTTTACCTTGGAGGATGCATATAGCTAGCTAGGCCCTTGAAGACTTAAACCCACTAGCTGCCACCATTTTTGTTTTTCCATGTCTTACTATCTCACCCATGTAGCCAAGAGTGGCTATATATAATAAGCCGGTTATTTTACTTCCTCTATACTGGAGTAGTACTATTTTTTGACAGAAAGACTCTAAGGGAACCCCCCATAGTATAATTGGTGCAACAAACCCAAATTGCAAGTACCATGCCTTGAACCTAGGTGGGTGGGAAGGCATCAACCACTTCACACCACTAGGCTATGCCTTAGTCTACGGAGTAGTACTATTTGTTGCACAGTATTACTGACCGCCATATTTGTGCACAACATTATTATGCATGGACCTTGACTATGTACATCACCATGTGTCCAGATGTGAGATGCCGTGTGTACCAGATGAACGACGCCGAGTTTGTAACACCCACGATGCGGCTATATCTCCCACGTGTCGGAGCACGACTTAGAGGCATAACCGCATAGTAGTCATGTCGCAAGAGGGGTAATATTTACACATCCCATGTACTGAATATGAAAGGGATAAAGAGTTGGCTTACAATCGCCACTTCACACAATACATAAATATAGCATTACATCATCCACATACAATCAAGGTCCGACTACGGAACCAAATAAAGAAAGATAACCCCTAATGCAATAGATCTCCGATCGCCCCGACTGGGCTCCACTACTGATCAAAAGGAAACAAAACAAAACAACGACCAAGGTCTTCATCGAGCTCCTCCTTGAGCTCGGTTGCGTCACCTGCACTGGTATCATCGGCACCTGCAACTGTTTGGAAGTATCTGTGAGCCACAAGGACTCAACAATATCACACCCGCGAGATCAAGACTATTTAAGCTTATGGGTAGGAAAAAGGGTAGTGAGGTGGAGCTCCAGCAAGCACTAAGCATATATGGTGGCTAACATACGCAAAAAAGAGAGAGAGAAGTGAAGGAAAGCACGGTCGTGAACTAGAAGTGATCAAGAAGTGATCCTGAAACTACTTACGTTCAAGCATAACACAAGAACCTGTTCACTTCCCGGACTCCGCCGAGACGAGACCATCACGGCTACACACGCGGTTGATGCATTTTAATTAAGTTAAGTGTCAACTTCTCTACAACCGAATATTAAAAAATTCCCATCTGCCGATAACCGCGGGTACGGATTTCAAAAGTTCAAAACCCTGCAGGGGTCCCAACTTAGCCCATCATAAGCTCTCACGGTCAACGGAGGATATTCCTTCTCCCAGGAAGACCCGATCAGACTCGGAATCCCGGTTACAAGACATTTCGACAATGGTAAAACAAGACCAGCAAAGCCACCGGAATGTGCCGACAAATCCCGATAGGAGCGGCACATATCTCGTTCTCAGGGCACACCGGATGAGCAAGACGTCGGGTTGGCATAGACCCTGGTTGCCCAGGGGCCGCCAGACATCGCTCAAGTTG